>NW_020885008.1:981069-1027486 GCF_003945725.1 Corapipo altera | reverse complement strand
CTGAAATATGGATGGAATTGTGCTGTGGAAGTCCCATAAAAGTTCATCTTTTCCTATTGAGAGTCCAAGCAGGAATTTAAAGAGTTGCCACCCCATGTGAGGCCCAGGATGGAGCAGGTGGATGCAGGAAGGAGGCTGTGACCCCATGGGAGGCCCAGGATGGAGCAGGGTCCTGGCAGGGATCTGCAGCCCATGGAGAGGGAAGCCCAGGCTGGAGCAGGGTTTTCCCAGGTAGAATTTGTGGCCCCTGTGGGGGACCCACACCGGTCCAGCTCATTCCTGAAGGACTGACCCCATGGAGGAGCGACCCACGGGACAGCAGTGTGGGAAGAACTGCTGCCCAAGGGATGGACTCACCCTGGAAAGGTCCATCAGGGACTGTCTCCCATGGGATGGACTCACCCTGGAAAGGTCCATCAGGGACTGTCTCCCATGGGATGGACTCACCCTGGAAAGGTCCATCAGGGATTGTCTCCCATGGGATGGACTCACATCAGAGGTCCATCAAGGACTGTCTCCTGTGGAGGGATCCCATAGGAGCAGGGGAAGGACTCCAACTCCTCTCCCTGAGCAGCGGCAGAAACAACTGCCCGTGACCCCCGTTCCCATCCCCCTGCACCACTGGGGGGAAGGAGGGAGAACATGGAAGGAGAGGTGGGGGGGAGGTGTTTTTAAGACTGTTTTGTTTCTCACTCTTTGGCTCTTATCCTGTTGTAATACATTAAAGTACCATCCCCACTTGGAGTCTGTTCTGCCCGTGAAGGTGACCAGTCACTGACCTCTCCCAGCTCTTAACTCGTGAATCCTTGGCTGGTTTTTTCTCTCTCCTCTGTCCAATTGCAGAGGGAGAGTAAGAGAGTGGCTTTAGTGGGTACCTGGCATCTGGCCAGGCTCAACCCACCACAGCCTGGAAATGGGTGGAATTTTTGCAACAGCCTCGAACTGTGATCCTTCCCCTCAGCACAAAAATCCCCTCCATGCTCAGCAAGCCCATCCCTGCCTTGGTCTGTTGGTTTGAGAAGCTTCACTGTGGTGCCAAAAGCTCATTTCACCCCCACCATGGTCCTGTTGAAGGTGCCTGGATGGAGACACGTCCATGAGAAAACTCACTGTGCTGAGGGCACCAAAAATGTGAAAAACTACCCTAAAAACACAAGTCAAACATCCCAAGGAACAAGGGCACCAAAGCCTCCTGGCACCTGTCCTAGTTAATCTGACTACACTTGAAATTTAATCAAAGTTTCTCACTCCACATTCTTGCCTCTGCGGTAACTAAAATAAATAAAGAAATACATCAAAACATAACGTTTATTTTAACTTAGCAGGTCAGCAGGGATGGAAAAAAAAGGGAAGGAAGCTGCATTTCAGGAGTGTCACTGGAAAAAAATCAAACCAAAGCCTAAAGGCCAGATCCAAAGAAAACTTGGATCTTAAGCCATACCAAATTCTCCAAACAAACAGACAATATTCTGGATGAAACACAGATGCCTGTTGGCTGCTGGTGCAAGAGAAGGAGGGAAAAAACCCAAACAAAAAGCCTCTTCTGCTCCTACACCCCTGGAATAAGGGTCTGGGAAGCTCTGCTGGGCCCTTTTCAGTGAGTAGGTGCTGGGGTTGGTACATTCAGCCCTGTTTGGATGTTGGGTGGAAAATCCAGCTTGGGCTGTGATGAAAAATGAGTTTCAAACTGAGATGTTCATTAAAAGCTTTTTCCTACAAAATTGAGGGGGAAAGGCCATCCATTTGAAATTCCACCCAGGACTTTCTTTAATGCCCTTTGAATTTTCTATTTGATTTTTTTTCTTCCTATTAAACATTTAAATGAGAAGGCTCTGAAATCAGCTGGGGAGCCTTTCCTTGCCTTTCCCCTTCCTACCACTGCTGTTCTCTGCTCCTAGTTGGGGTGCAGAGGTTTGGATTCCCAGATGGAACAGGCAGGGTGAGTCTGGGTTTAGGAGGAGTCTTTTGTGTTTGTTTGGGATTTTTTTTTTCCTTTAAAGGGTAGGAAGTGCTTATTTTGGATTGCTGAATTGCAAATAATTTTTAACTATTATTTTTTCCCCCCAATATAGTCAGAGAACACCTGGACCAGCCTGACTGAGATGTGACTGGAAGGAAAACATGGCTTTGGGTTGAACATTGATTGAAAACTGTGGACAGAAGGAGCAAGGGAACAGGGAACACCCATTTCAGCTTGTCCTGCATGGAAAACACCCCTGTTCTCTCACCAGTTTTCTCCTTGACAAAGAGGAATCATGAGACCAGCCCAGAAAAATGGGGGAAAAAAATGGACATTTCAAAAGGTTTTCACCTTAAAAGACCTGATTGCCTCCAGGTTTTAGAGATCCTGCAGGACAGCTGGAACTCAGAGCCTAATTTCAAGATGTATAATCCTCTGGAAAAATCTATGGCAAAGCAATTTCCCTGTCAGAGCATCCCAATCTTCCACCAAAATTCTGTTGTGCCTGGACCACAATGAACGAACTAGTGACCACAAAAAGAGGGCTCGTGCACTTGTTGTAGAGAGAAGATCCCAGACCCACAGAATCCCAGGATGGGTCAGGCTAGAAGGGACCACAGTGTCCCATCTGGTCCCATCTCCTGCTCCAGCAGGGCCACCCCAGAGCACCTGGCACAGGATTGTGTCCAGAGGGGTCTGGAATATCCCCAGGGAGGAGACTCCACTCCCTCTCTGGTCTCTGTTCAGTGCTGGGTCACTGCCCAGCAAAGAAGTTCTTCCTCCTGTCCAGGTGGAGCTTCCTGGGCATCAGTTCCTGCCCGTTCCTGCTGTGCCATTGCTGGGCCCCCCGAGCAGAGCCTGGTCCCTCCTCTGTCCCCTCCCTGCAGCCCCTGACACACTCTGGGGAGGTCCCCTCTCAGGGTCTGCTCTGGAGGCTGAACAGCCCCAGCTCCCTCAGCCTTTCCTGCTCCCAGAGATGCCCCAGCCCTTGGGCATCTCCGTAGGAAACTCATCTTCCAGGAGCTCCCTGGCCCTGCTGTGCTGAGGAGCCCGAGCTGGGCCCAGCCCTGCAGAAGTGCCTCCCCAGGGCTGGGCAGAGGGGCAGGATCCCCCCCCAACCTGCTGCCAAAGCTCTTCCTGATGCCCCCCAGCATCCCATTGCCCTCCTGCCCCCCAGGGCTCACTGCTGGGCAGGGACAGCTTCCCAGGATCCCACAATCCCAGACTGTGCTGAGCTGGGAGGGACCCCCAAGGATCATCCAGTCCAACCCTCAGCCCTGCACAGGCCCAGCCCCAAGAGTCACTCCATGTTGTTGTCCACCAGCACCCCAAGGTCCTTCTCCTCAGAGCTGCTCTCCAGCAGGTCCCCCCAGCCTGGCCAGGGGTGGTTCCTCCCCGGGTGCAGGACCTGCTCTTGCTTTGTTGAACTGCAGAGTGTTCCCCAGGCTGAGCCCAGCACTGCCTGTGCCCTGTTCCCCACCAACACTGCCCTTATCTCATCCACCTCGTGTCCTGCTCACCAACTTCCCCCTCCTGAGAGCAGGAAACCAAGGTAGGGAAGGCAGGAGGAAGGTTTGCTCCTGAGCTCCAGGCTGAGCAAAACCCCCTTCCCATCAAACCATGAGAGGAATGGCAGCTGCCTTTCTGCTTCACCACTTCCAAGCCCATCTCAAACCTTCAGCACAACCTTCTGCCTCCCCATCCAGCCACTTCTCCAGCCTGGAAGTCTCCATCTCAGCACACAGATCCAAACTGGTGTCCTGTTATCCTGCTTAACTTTGTTTGCCTTCCCTTTATGACACTACAAAGCCAGCTGACAGAAACTCAAGGCACTGAAAATTACCAATTCTAATACCAATGAAACCAAAAGAAAAAAACAAGAAAAAAGATTGAGACTGTTTCAATGACAACTGAAGTTTTCCAAGCTGGGATATCCAGGATCTCACACTGCCCATCCTCTGAGGAAACATGAGTCTTCCCTTCCTGATGGCAGCACCTGCATTTCCCAGTTCCTGCATGGACTACAGTGGGTTTTACTTAAAGACAAATGTGTCCTGCTTGTTGTTAATCACAAACTTGGTATCTTGGAAGGTGGAAAAAACCATTTCTCTGGAAAACACACCTATGGAAACCAAATAGAAGCTGTGGTGGAACATCAGAGTCAATCCCAGGGAGGTGGATGAGGTGATGCCATCAGGCACAAGTGGGAATCTGCATCCAAAACAGGGTTAATTTGACTTTTAGCAGGGACAATATACTCCCCATTAGTAGGAACAATTTATGAATCCTTGAAAACTCAAAAAATATTGTTTTCTATTGAGATATTTCTGATATCTCGAAGCCACCATCCTCTAGCTGCATCCATTTTAACTTCTTATGGCTTTAACCCTTTAAATAAAAATTTATTTCCGCTAAAAACTGCGCATTCAAAAGGCACAAAACTTCTCTTTATTGAGTAAATATTTTGAAGAAGACCAGCTGAACTATTCATGTGACTACCAGGCCTTTCCACTGTCACCACTGAGCAAACAGAGATCTCCTTTATTTATTTTTCACGTTCCAGTTCCAATTGAGGAAAGCAACATATTTACCTGGAAAATGCAGAGTCACAGGCTCCTTGAAAAAAAATTGATTATTCAGAAGGAGCAGCCAAAGAGAACCAACTGAGGGCTGAATATCCAATCAAGCATAACACAAACAGAGGAAAAAGGAAAAGAAGAAAAACACAGAGCACTCCAGCTTGTGTTACACACAGTGAGAAAACACACCAGGAGTCAAAATTCCCAGTAAATCAGATATGGATTCCTGGCTTTCCCCTCTCAGAGACACAGGCAGGGATTTCAGAGTCCAAAGAAGCCTTTTAAGAGCCTCAGGGGCAATGGGAAATAAAATAAATAATCCAGAAAGACAGCTGGGAAACATGGCAGGAGAAGGGATCAGGGGGTTTCAGGAGGGGCTCATTTCCATAAGATAAACAGGGAATATCAAAGGATGCACCTTGATATCAAAAGAGGACCTTGTTCAGCCACCTCACAGGAGGCAGGGTGGTCAGGGAGCACCAAAACCTGCACAATCCACCTTAAAGATGAGAAAGGGGTAAAATCACCAGACCAAAACAGCCAGGGGGGGATCTTGGTTGTGATTTTGGTGATTATTCCACTGTGCACACACGTGAGATCTGCCCTGAGCTCACCTGGGAACACCTCCAGGCACACCAGGAGGGGCAAATCGCATCTTGGGTTTGGAAAATTCAGCCCTGGAGGGCCAGGGTGGGCTTTTTCCTGCCATCCCTCAAGAAATGCTATTTAGAGAAGGACAAAGGGCTGCTCCGTCCTCGCCAAAGGGGAGCAGATGGGCAGCAGCAACACCCACCAGGCCTTGGGAGAGTGGCACCAGGGAGGCCATCTGTGCTCTGCCAGCCCAAAACACACCTCCAAGGCCTCTGGAACGGAGCTGGTGCACCGGGAGGATCCCAGGGAAAGGAGGAACAGGCCCTGAGCTCTGCTCTGGTGAGCAGTGACCCCAGGGAACGGCTGGAGCTGTGTCAGGGCAGGCTCAGGTTGGATCTCAGGCAAAGGTTCTTCCCCCAGAGGCTGGTTGGGCACTGCCCAGGCTCCCCAGGGCAGTGGGCACAGCCCCAAGGCTGCCAGAGCATATTCTGGGATCCTGTGTGGAGCTGATGGTTTGTACCTGCCAACAGGCACCAGCACAATGTAGTGCCCACACCAGCTCTGCCCACAAAACTGTGTGCAGAACAGGGAAGTGGGAAGGCAGAACATTTCCAGTATCACCCTGAACTCTATTTTTTTCTGTATTCAAACCTGACAAGTTTGGGCACAGGGTGGGATCCTTGGGGTGTCCCATGCAGGGCCAGGGTTGGACTGGATGATCCCTGTGGGTCCCTTCCAGCTCAGCATATTCTGTGATTTTATGATTCTCTGATGGATGGGATCTGATGGAGTTGATTCTCTCTGTGCACGTTGTGATGTATCAGCAAAACACCCCTATGGATGTGGAGATTTAAGGAGGAATGAATGAGGAATCAATCAGTAAAATCTTAATCAGTGGTCTGTGCCAGGAGACACTCGGGGCACCCCAGAGAGCTCCCAGGCACAGGGTGGGATCCTTGGGGTGTCCTGTGCAGGGCCAGGGTTGGACTGGATGATCCTTGTGGGTCCCTTCCAGCTCAGAATATTCCATAATTCTGTGACTCGAGGTCCATTGAAATTCTACTCTGAGGAAAAGCTGCCCAGGCCAGTCCCACCCTGCCCAGCCCTTGGGGATGGAAGTGAAGGGATGGGAGAAAAAAAGGGGAGCACAGTTTCTCTGGTTATTGCTGGGGACTGATTGGAACAGCCACCAAAACACTAATGACAGTGTCTGTGGCATTAATTAACCCTCGTGTCACCAAAGCAGCAGAGACTCCAGGCAGGACAGTTCTCACAACAACAAATTTCACAGCTAAAAAGAAAAACCTGTGGTGGGAGGAGACAGATGCGACACAAGTGAGAGACCCCCTGAGACTGGGGTCTGCAGAGCTCTGCTAATGGGGCCCAGCTGGGCACACCCACCCCACTGAGAGTGGGACATGGAGTTCACCTCCTGCACAAAGCCAGGCACTGGACAGGGCGTGTCTGAGGGGGCAGAGCCCAAAGCAATCCCACAAATGATGGTGTTCATTGCACTCATTTGACACGTTCCATAAGGTATTTGTGCTGTGGGATTCACCTGAGTTTGATTCTCAACCAATCTGTTCATTGGTGCTTGAAGGACCTGCCCAGAACCCTCTGGCTCAGCAGCTCTTCCTGGGGGAATTTGAGGAAGGAAGAGCTCCTTTTGCACCTCTGGCTCCAGGAAAACTAAGCCCTGTCCTTCAAGAGCACACCTGGAGCATGGATTGGGCCAGAGAGTGGAAGATGGTGGTAAATCCAACACAAAGCTCTTTATTTTCTGTGGCACACCCGGGGAAGGAGGTCTGGGAAGTTCCTGCCTGTCTGATATTCCTGGACCACCTACACAGATGAAAGGCAAAGACTCCTGAAAATCATCACTAATTGAACAACAAATATTTTCACCTCGGAATCAGCAACACGTGTGTGTTTGAAAAATGGGTGAGGAGCAACAGATTGCTTGGTAGAGGATAAATTTAAGATTTTGGTCCATTGTACTCCTTTGATTACAAATGCAGTCAATTAACTGCACTTAAAAAAACCCTCTTGGGGTGTCCTGTGCAGGGACAGGAGTTGGACTCAGTGACCCCTGTGGGTCCCTTCCAGCTCAGCATATTCTGTGATTTTATGATTCTCTGATGGATGGGATCTGATGGAGTTGAGTCTCTCTGTGCACGTTTTGATGTATCAGCAAAACACCCCTATGGATGTGGAGATTTAACAAGGAATGAATGAGGAATCAATCAGTAAAATCTTTTAAAAGTGATTCTGAAGGTGTTTTCCATCCTGAGCACTTGGGATTTGCTAAAACACAGTCATCAAAAAAAAAAAAACAAAACCCAGGGAGTCTCCCAGGCAGAATATACTGAACCAAATTTAGTCCTGATTTAACTTTGCTGGTAGGAAAAAATGGAGTCCCATTCTGAAATTTTGCCTGCTCTTCCTTTGAGCTGTTTCCTCTTCACACCAATTATTGTACCTTGAACAAGGGCTGAAAGCCTGAGGTAGGAAATAGGCAGAAGTGGCAAAGTCCTAAAGAGCAAAAATCTCATTTTAGGTGAACAGCTTTCTACCAAGAAAAGAATGAGGAAATGAGTAGAAGATATTCAGACTAAATAAACTGCATTTTAAGCAGCACAGACATCACCCAGATTGGATGTTCAACCAGATTGGATGATCAACCAGAATGGGCTCCTTAGGAGCCCAGTCCAACCCTGTGACAGGGACAAGAAAAGGGAATTTGGGGCTCTGGAGCTCAGCACGGGTAGGAAATACAGACCCCCCCTCCCCCAGTTCTGCTATAAACAGGGAACTGCACAACCAGGATCAAATCCAGGACAAAATAAAGCCTAGAAAAACTCAGTGACTCTGATTTTTCCAGTTGTTTCCCAAGAGCTGAGCAGTGCAATGGCCCCCATCCCCCCCAGTGAAGTTTGGGTTCCGTCTGAGGAAGATCAGGGTGATTTTATTTCCTCCTCTGCCCAAGGAACAAAAGAGCTGTTCATCCATGTGGTCAGTCTGGTGTTCATTAATATCTGGGAATTTTTTCCTTGGTTGATGCCATTTGGACATCCCGTCCCAGTTTGGAGGGAGCAGACAATGTTTTCTGTTTGGGGTCATTTGCTTGACCTCAACTATCCCACAGTCAAAGTCATCCCTGTTCCTTGGGCAGTCGGTGGAGAACTGGACAGGGACCTTCCCCTCTGGGATGGGCTCATTCAGCTCCTGCTTTTGGGACTCCCACCTTTTAGACCATTCAATCAGGTAAAATCCATTCCTTTTTCAAGTAAAAAAAAAAAACCACACACACACACAAAAAAAAACTCCAAGCAAACAAAAACCTCCAAAACCCAAACCAAACAAACAAAGCAAAAACATAAAATGCAGAACAAACAAAACCACCCCCCCAAAAAAAAAAAAAAAAACAACCAAAAAAACCAAACAAAAAAACCACCACAACAACATTTACTGTGAAAATTGCTAAACTTGAAGTTGGGTGTTTTACCCCAGAGCTGCAGAATATCCAACTCCAGGGCATTCCTTGGATTGCAGCACCTTCTTCTTTGGAAAGTCTTTACCAGGGAGGCAAAGGATGGACCTTCATGCTCCTCACTCCCAAAATCCAGGCTACTTTTGGGACACCACAGTCCCTGCTAACACTGCACACAGACTTGTTCTCCTCCTGCTTCCTCTTCCATGGGGTTTTGTGGGAGAACCAGGAGCAGAGGAGAAAACCTTGGGATCATTGGGCTTGTCTCTCTTATTCTACTGAATACTGACATTTAAAATACCATCTCCAAGCCATTTATCTGACACTTGCCCAAGTTAAAAACATACAAAAAAATTTACTTTTCCCCCCTGTAAGAACATTTAACGTGGCAACATTTGCACTTCAGGTGTGCTTTGAAGATGCCCCATTAGTCCCCAGCCCCTCCTGCAGAGCCCTTCACAGTATTCTGCCCAAATCCACCCAAAAGGGAACAATTTGGGGCAGGAAACACCCAGTCCTTCCCCACCCCATTAAACACTGAGGTTTGCTCTCTGCACATATTTTTCTCATGCAGATTGAAGGAACACCTTCCTAGAGACCTCCCAACCCTCCTAAGTGCCTTTGGAAATGGTCCTGCTGCTTCTCCACGTGCTGCTGGTGCCACAGGAGCCTTTCCTGGAGCCACAGGAGCCTTTCCTGGAGGCAGCTGTGCTGAGCCTTCACCACACAGTGTCACACGAGCAACACCACACTCCTGACTCTCCTCCTGCTCTGCCTCCTCACAGGTGTCACACCCACCTGAACATTTGGGCCACTAAACAGCAAGAAATTACTAAAATCATGCCCAGACACCAACTCACCGAGGGAGGGGAAAAAAACCAAACAGCCACTACTCCTCAGCTGGAAAATTTTCTTTCTCTGCTGGTTGGTTTGTTCAAGTTTAGGAGTTTGAGCTACGAAGCAATTTTGCAGTTTCAGGGTGGGATGTTAAACAAGGAAACAGCTTCTTCCTTAAGTGCCTGGTTTATTCAAATGAATGTGGCAAACAGCACTTTCTTGAAGAGCAACACATTGTGCAGGAAAATTAAGCTGGAGGGGGTTGAGAGGTGCTAAATTTTGGATTGTCTCATCAGTGTTTGTCATATCTTAGACTGCAAATGTTTTCCCAGTTGCTGGAAAGCATCTCTGAGCAGGAATTCTCAGCTCAGGGGGTGGAAGGAATCTCAAAAAGCAGCCCCAGTCTGTGATCTCACATCTCCCATCACCAGGAGAGCGTGAGCTCACAACAAACACCCAGTGTCTCCTCCAAAGAGCAGATTTTGGCCACTCTGAGCTGCCCCAGAGCCACAATGGAGCTCTAAAACCAGCCAGGTTTGTTATTGCTTTGCACCACAACTACCCCGAGCAGCCAGAGCACACTGGAGTGTGGCTGGAAGGCACTGGGAGCAGTGGGAGTGGGGAGCACACGGGGGTTCTGGCACTGGGAGGTGCTGGTGGGGCTGTGCTGCCCTTCTGTGCCCCATGGAGGCATTCATGGAGGAATTCATTACCCCTCATTTTTGTTTTCCTACCCATCACCAGAGAAACCAGGCTTAAAGGGGCTCTGAAGGAACACTGGGAAATTCAGGAGAGCCCCTAAATTATGTGGAGAAGTGCAGTAAAGCCCTGGCTTCTGGAGATGATAAAAAGGTGATGAAGAAGTTATTAAAATCAGCCTGGCAGGCAGAAGGAGGAAGTGCAGGCACATCCTGCTGCCCTTTTATGTTTGTTTTGATTTTAATTTACAGGTTGGGAATAAACTGCACTGCCTTTCCAAATGACAGGATGAGGAGCCTCCAAGAGCCCTCGCTGCAATCAAATTATAAAATCCAGCATCACAAGCAGGCTGATGGCTCTGTTTGCTCTTTAAATTCCTGTTTGGACTCTCAGTAGGAAAAAATGAACTTTTATGGGACTTCCACAGCACAATTCCATCCATATTTCAGAAACTCATAAAACACCGTGGAAATTGTAGGTTGGGATGGAAATTGTAGGATGGGGCTTGGAGCAACCCGGGCTGGTGGAAGGTGTCCCTGCCCGTGGGAGGGGGTGGAATGGGATGGGCTCTAAGGTCCCTCCCATCCCAAACCATTCCAGGATTCTGCGATTCTCTGACATGCTGCTTGCCCTGAGGAGCACCAGCAGCCCCACAAGATGCTCAGGTGAACAAAGGGATGGAGAAGAGATGCAGGATGGATCCCAGCCCCCCCAGCATTCCCAACTGCCTCCATCTCCCCTCCTCTGGGGACCAGACACTGATCTCATCTCATCTCAACAGCCCAAGGCAGGGATGGGCTTGCTGAGCATGGATGAGATTTTTGTGCCAAGGGGAAGGATCACAGTTTGAGGCTGTGGCAAAAATTCCATCCATTTCCAGGTGTTGTTTCTTCCTTGCTGGGGTGTTCAGGGATTTCTCAGCTTGGATGAGCAGTGTGCCCACAGGGTACAGGAAAGCAGAGCATCCTGGACACTGAGGATTTGGGATTAGCTCACAGTGCCAATAATGCCAAGGGTGCATTTGCAATCCCAGTTTGGTCCATTCCTTAAGGGTTGGACTTGGTGATCCTTGTGGGTCCCTTCCAGCTCAGGATATTCTGTGTTTCCAGACTAAGAACTGGAGCAAATTACTGCTCAGAGTCCAGTTGCTGTGCTGGGAGTGTGACCCTGCCTGGGCAGGGGAGGGGCAGGGACTGAGCTCTGCTCTGGGGGAGCAGGGACAGCACCCAGGGAACGGCTGGAGCTGTGTCAGGGCAGGCTCAGGTTGGATCTCAGGCAAAGGTTCTTCCCCCAGAGGCTGGTTGGGCACTGCCCAGGCTCCCCAGGGCAGTGGGCACAGCCCCAAGGCTGCCAGAGCTCCAGGAGGCTTTGGCTGATCCTCTGGGGCACAGGGGGTGACTCTTGGGGCTGGGCCTGTGCAGGGCTGAGGGTTGGACTCGATGGTCCTTGTGTGTCCCTTCCAGCTCAGCAGATTCCAGGATTCTGTGACAAAAAAAGCTCTTGTCTCTTCCTGAGCAGTGCAGGTCCTGTGTCCCAGCGAGGGCCAGAGCTGCTCTCCTGTCCCTGGGGCCTGGGGCTGCTTGCAGGCAGTGGGGGCAGGTTTTGGGGCATTCTGGCATTGTGGGTGTCCATGGTCCAGACAGGATTTGGGACACACTGGCACTGTGAGTGTCTCTGGTCTGATCATGTTCTCTGGGTGCTGGTGGATCCATCTTTTGCTCCAGGCAAGAACTTCTTCTTTCCTTTGCTGCTGGTTCCCTCGGCCCACATATTAAGATGCAGAGTGGGCTCCAAGCCCAGAGAACTAGTGAGGACAGATGATATAATCTGGGATTTTGTAATTCCAGCTCCATCTTTCAGCAGGAGCACAACTGGCTGTCCCAGTGTTTCCTTTGGGTGTTTAATTCCATCCCTTCTCCCTGGGGGACCAGAGAGGGGCTGATGCTGCTCCCCTGGCCCTGCACATCCCCAACCCTCCCTCGGCACTCCCCCAGCTCGGTGGCTGGGAATTTGTTTGCCTAATGAGCTGCAGAGGCACTGAGAGGTTTCTATTCCCAGCCAGCAGACGGCAATTAAACAGCCTGACCCCACACCCTCAATTACAGCCGAGCTGCACAAGGGGCTGTTTACCAGCCAGTTAACCCACAATTATGGATCCTTCCAGCCAGGCCTCCAGCCAGCAAACTTCTCAAAAAATACCCTATTTTCTTGTGAAAATAAAACAGGCACGTTCTGTTACTATCTCAGTTTGGTTATTAGAGGCCTGTCACCAGCTTTCCCACTGTTTTGACCGAGCTCTGTTGCATTACCGGTTCTTATTTAATTTTAACTTTCCCTGAGCATTTTGCTCCTGTATTGGGATACAACAGCACCACAGATCACATTGAGAAATCTCTCAGGACAGCCCAGAGAAAGGGTGAAAGTTATTTGGGGATTTAAAGCCACACTTATTTTCTGAAGCCATTGAAGTCGAATGCTGTCCCTTCTACAACTCCTCACACAGTCCAGAGAGCTGCTGTGAGGAATATAGAAATATTTTTGGCTCAAATAAGCTTTTCCCCCCCCCATTCAGCCAGAAAGCGGGTGTGATGGGCACCAAGGCATCAAGTATTTCCCTCATAGCCTCAGGGAATGCTGCCCTGGAGAGAATTCCCCCCTCCCAGGGTCACTCATATGCCCCAAGATGGGTTTAAAAGTTGCATTTTTGCTTGCACAAGCACCTGATCTCTCTGTTTGCAGACACAGACTGGGATGTGCCATTCCCTGATGGGATGGGAAGGGAATTTGTGGGAGTGTTGCACCACAGGTTGGATTTGAATTCCCAATTCCATGGTTTTAAACTGCACTGACATTGCAGGTGACACCCCCAGAGCCCTGAGGAGACCAGGAAAGTCTCTGCAGCCAGTCCTGGCTTTCTGGCACTGTACAGGAACACTTTGAAACACTCAGGAAGCACTCAGCAGGTGCAGGGATTTTCATGGAATAAATGAATGAAGGAGGGACTCAGCATTTAACCACATTTCTCCACACTGAGTTGAAATACAACATGTTAACATTACTGAGCTGCAAAATTGTCACCAAAATTTGCTGGCATTGTTAGAAAAAGGAAATGCTGTAACATAACCCAGCCAACCACATTATTGCTGCTAAAATAAGTGTCCCAATTAAACCCATTTACCCCTCAGCTGCAAAGCTTCCATTAAGCCTTAAGATTTTTCCCCCAGGGAAGGCAGAGAGCCAGGAAGATGCACAGGTACTGATGGCAAACATCTGGATGTCAAACAAGATGCCTGCAAGGAGCAGGAATGGGGGTTGGATCCCATTGAACCACAGCAGGGATGGTGGTGGGGCAAGTTCGAGGAAAGGGAAGTGATGCCCAAAGGATCCTCCCCTTCTTTCCCTGCAAGGATCTCTTTTCCCCCAAAATATTATTCACATGTTTTATAGAGTGTTGCCTTCCCAGCAGCTTGTTGCTGGAGGTGAGCCCTCAGGTGACTGTCACGGGAAGGGATGTCCCTGGAGGGAGGAAGCAGGAATGTGGGAGTTCCCAGGCAAGGCTTAGAGTCACTGACTACAGCTAAATTGGTTTTACACATATATTTATTAATATTTATTCTTTTTCTTTAATAAGAAGTAGCTCTTGGCTGCAGAGTCAGGGGAGGGCATCTCCCCAGGTAGGGCAGCTCCTGCCCATGGAGCTACACGAGGTTCCCTCCCCCTGGAGCTACAGGAGGTTCCTTTATCCTGGAACTACAAGAGGTTCCCTCAACCTGGGGCTGTGCAATGTTCCTTCATTCTGGAGCTACACAAGGTTCCCTCACCCTGGAACTACACCGGATTGTCACCCTGGAACCACAAGAGATTCCCTCATCCTGGAGCTACAAGAAATTCCCTCATCCTGGAACTACACAAGTTTCTCACCCTGGAGCTACAAGAAATTCCCTCATCCTGGAACTACAAGAGATTCCCTCACCGTGGAGCTACACAAGGTTCCCTCACCATGGGTCTCTGCTCCTCCCTCAGAGAAGTTTATATTCCCCCATACTTTGTGCTCCACTTGGAGATCAACAGGTGAAAAGCACAGTTATTATTATTACTTTTATTAAAGGAAAGCTGTGGCACAAACCACTGGAATTACACGGCATTCCTGAGCAAAGCTGTGAAACAATGCAGCTTTCAGGGACGTATGAGAGGGTTTGGGGTGATTTGCATAGGGCAGCAGGGAAGAATTTATCCCTCTCATATCTCTGTGCATGAGTGTGTCCTGTCAGCTTTGTGTGACTGAAGACACCTCAGAGTGAAAATCCAAAGCAGAAGGTTGGCCAATAATCAGAGGGGGCAGAAAGAGGATGGACAGAGCAAAATCTGCTGGTTTCTAAATCAGTCTGTGCTGCTGGTGCCTATTTCTACACCCCTCCACACACACACACACACACACACACACACACACAAATGCATTCACAACTGCACTGCCACAAAACTCTCTGTACAATCAAAGCCTCGGTGCCAGGCAAGGAAGAAAAGCCCCTTTTATTCAGGGCATGGCTCATCAATGGCTACTTTATATTAAAATCAAGGCACATGCTCCCCAAACTTAAAAGCTGCAGTGGGGGGAGAGGGGAAAAAAGTCTCCCTTCTCTGCCATTAACACTTTTATAACCAGGGCTGGGAGCTGGGCAGGGGCTCTGCTGGATCCACCTGCAGCAGAGGAAAGGGAGGGATGGAAAGAAGGAAGGAAAGCTAAAAGGAGGGAGGAAAGGAGGGAGGGTTCCACTCTGCAGGGTGACCTGTCTGGAGAGGAGCCCCTCTGCTCTGGAGCCAGGCTGGGAGAGCTGGGGGGGTTCACCTGGAGAAGAGAAGGCTCCAGGGAGAGCTGAGAGCCCCTTGCAGGGCCTAAAGGGGCTCCAGGAGAGCTGGAGAGGGACTGGGGACAAGGGATGGAGGGACAGGACACAGGGAATGGCTTCCCACTGCCAGAGGGCAGGGAGAGATGGGATATTGGGAGGGAATTGTTGTGTGTGAGGGTGGGGAGGCCCTGGCACAGGTTGCCCAGAGAAGCTGTGGCTGCCCCTGGAATCCCTGGAAGTGTCCAAGGCCAGGTTGGAGCAACCTGGGCTAATGGAAGGTGTCCCTGCCCATGGCAGGGGTGGAACAAGATGAGCTTTAAGATCCCTTCCAACCCAAACCACTCAATGCTTCTGTGACACTTTGATAACCCATTAACTGTTTAACCTGCACATTTTCAGGGGGAAGTCCTTTCCCAAAATGGGAAGGAAGGAATTCATGGTACATGTTCAAGGAAAATGGCCCTCAGGATTCCTCTTTCCTGTGACCACTCCATCAAAAATGCCACAAGTAACCCCAAATTCTGTTGCCTGTGTCTTTGGAGGAGCACTGGATGACCTGACAGCTAAAAGTCACCTCAAAACAGCCAAAGCTCCAGTCAGTGACCTCACACAAGAGTTTTAAGCACTTGAAAACCTCATTTATTGAATAAAGCAGCTGGAATTCCTCTAGGGAATTTACAGTGGAGAGTTCATTTTACCTTGGTACCACTGGATTATTTGCTGTTTTCTTTTACCCACTTTTTGTGATGCAAATAAATACCCTCATAAGACAATTTTCCCCCAGGTTGCAGAGTGTAGAGATACAGTAGGAGGACAGAACAAAACAGTGGGGATACATGGAAAATAAACTCAAAACTGGAGATACAGAAGGACCAAGGATCACAGGCCAGTGACAGAAATGCCAGGGAAGATTTTAGACTGAATCCTACCAAAAATGAGGATACAAAGCACGAGTTCAGGACAAACAGTGCTCAGAGGGGGGAGTTCAGCAGAGCTGCTCTACCCTGTGCAAGGCTTTCCTTGCACACACTTGCAGTGGGACCCAATCCCATAATCCCAGGATCTGATGTTATTTCTGGGATTTAACACCTTCCCATTCCCTGTTTGCAGTGTTGGACTGCAGCAGGTTTGTTCTCTTTACCCTGACACAAGTTAGTTTTTTATACCTGTGGCTCACCCCTTTCCCAATTTCCCCTGTTTTAATGAGGAATTCACCACAGGAGGAAACCCAGTCCCAGCCCTGCTTTTCCCTGCACATCCATCACCCCCTGGAACAGACCAAGAGGGACCTTTGTTTCTGCCTTCAGGGCATTAAACATCCCTGCAGATGCTGCTGCTGCTGGCAGAGCCCTTCTGGGAAAACTGGGATAATTCATTTATATGCTGAGTAATTCCAAGGCTGCAGAACTCAGGTACCAACTCAGGGGACAGGCTTAAAGTGGGACATTGCCTTTAAAATTCAGATTGATAAGGAACCTATCTTTACATCCTTTCTGTTTCCTGATTTGCTTGTTTATTTATTAACAGTTCACCCCACTTTATGAAGAGCTGGGAGAGCTGAGAATCCAACTTGAAGCCAATCCACATTTCCACTGCTCTGTAAATATATTTTTAAGGTGCTGGAGAAACGCTTGTAAATCTCCTGCTCTCACCAAACAGCCCATTTTCCACAAGACCCCTGCAATTTGTTTAATAATTGTGCTCCTAGAAGCCCAATCCTAAAAAACCCAGCAAAACCCCCAAATCTTGGCTAAACCACAGCACTGAGAGAGTCTGAAACAAAGCAGCAAAAGCACAGAAACACTGAACTTCAGAACTGAGGCATCCAACTCCTTTTGCAGGACATGGTTCGTGTCAATTATGTCATGAAAGAAAATCACATTGTTGTACAGAATGAGATTAAGTTAAATAAATAAATAAATAGATGAATGAATAAATAAATAAATAAAAAGATTTAACAGCAGCTCAGCATCTTCAGAACATCCCAGGGCTTGAAAGCCATTTTTGCTCAACCCTGGCCAGCCCAGTGGAAAAGAGGTGATGCTGGGAGGGAGAAATAAATTCATATCTCAAGAGGAAGGGCCTTGCTATGAAGGCTGACAGTTCTAAGGTGTTGGAGAGTAAAAACCACTGTAATTAGGGAGCAGTGAGGGGGAGGAGGGAGAGCTCCCACCCTGGGATTATTAGAGAGCAAAACAGCACCTCTTGGGGGTTGTTAATGAGGATGTGCATGGACAAGAAAAGGTATTTATGCACAGAAAGGTGGGATATTCCTTATCCCAAATGATGATAATCATGACATTTATCAAACTAAAATCCCTAATTCCAGGCAGCAACTTCCCCACAGGCCATTGGCAGGAGGGCAAAATCACAGGTGACGTTCTGCCAGTGCCAGGGTTAACTCTGGTCACACCCAAGAGACTTCACCTGTTTAGTGAGCACCAGGGCAAGATGGACAGAAAGGAGGGAAAATCCCCCCACTTCCCTGGGGAGATCCACAGGGATGAAGGAGGAAGGGCAGGATGGTGCCAACCACATGAATCCATCCTCTGACACAACAGCAGCCGAGGAGCTCCCCAGCTCCCAGAAAAATGAAGAGTTAAAAAGCCACCACTGGGCAAATAAAACTCCAAAGAAAGTTCTCTCAGACTCACAGCAGAGGCAACTGCCCCTCCAAATTTTAACAGGTAGGAAGAAATCTTGGAGATGTTCCAGCTGCCCCAAGCCCCAGCCCAGGGGACTCCAGGGGAGTGGTGGAGAAGGAGCAGCACTCACAGAGGAAGATGTGACACACAAATGACATCAGACTTTGCACCTCCAGTGGATGAGACTCCACCTTGCCCTGTTAGCAGTGACAAAGAAGAATCTTGCAGAGAAAGTTAAGAAATGTAGGGTCCTTTCCAAGCCAGGCCAATCTATTATTCTATGAGTCTATGAATCTGTGATTCTGTGAGCCCATTATTCTATGATCCTATGAGTCCATAATTCTATGATTCTGAGTCCATAATTCTATGATTCTTAGTCCATAATTCCATGATTCTATGAGTCCATAGTTCCATGATTCTATGATTCTATGAGTTCATAATTACATGATTCTATGATTCTATGAGTCCATAATTCTCTGATTCTGTGATTCTATGATTCTATTAAATACTTGCCACAAGACCTGCCCCAAAAAGATTTATTACATGGCCAAGAATCCAAAGACCTTCATCTTCAGAGTATCATTTACTTGAAAGCATCTTTTTGCCATAAACACTCCTTCATTTTTCCCAGCCCTCTCCAAGGTGCAAGGTGGGCCTCCCAGAGGGGGTGAGGAGAGGAAGAACCTGGTGTGAGGTTTGCTGGCAGCTGGAGTGTCACGTTTATGAGCCAGCAGGAACCAGGAACTCACTGCTCACACTCGGGCCCTGAAGCCAAGGAGCAGGAGTGGCATCACATTCCACTGGGGAACAGCACAGAAGGTGCAGCCCCCGGGCAGACACGAGCCATGAGCTGTGCCAGGGCTGGAGAACCCTGGGGAGAGGCCAAATCTGTGCTTTCTGTCCCTCAGGGCTGCAGGGAGGGGGCAGAGGAGGGACCAGGCTCTGCTCAGGGGGCCCAGCAATGGCACAGCAGGAACGGGCAGGAACTGATGCCCAGGAAGCTCCACCTGGACAGGAGGAAGAACTTCTTCCCTGTGACTGGAACAGAGAGCAGAGAGGGTGTGGACTGTCCCTCCTGGGGGATATTCCAGACCCCTCTGGACACAATCCTGTGCCAGGTGCTCTGGGATGGCCCTGCTGGAGCAGGAGGTGGGACCAGATGGGACACTGTGGTCCCTCACAACCCAATCCCCCAGTCTGGGATTCTGGGATTCTCCCACCCTCTTCCCACACTCCACTCCCTCTAAAACAGACTCCTAAGGGAAAGGTCCCATCTCTTCCCTCAGCAGCATCTCCTCCCAGCACTTTCTACTGCTCAGGGTGTTTCTAAACTTCCAGAGTGTTTCTCAAGAACAAAGATTCCTCTTCAATTTCCAACTGGAATTTCACCAGAGCATTAAAAAATTCAGTTTAATGGGTGAGATGGCACCGAAATCCTCACAGCTTACTCCCATTCACCAGGATCACCTGTCAGATCATGACCATGAAGGTCACAGCTACTCAGGGCACCTTCTGGCACAGGGCACAATTCACTTTACTCCCTTCCCTCACTCACTGACACCTCAGTTTACACTTCAAATCTACTTCTTTTCCCTTTTTAAATATATTTTGTACTGGGAGTCTTTTGTTTGGAAGTAGAAGAAGCAAAGGCTTACTTCATCCTCTGCCCCCTGTGCTCTGGCCTTGGGGCTGGGGGGTCTCCAGGGCAGAGACTGGAAAACATCCAGGAGGTGTTTGAGGTCTGAAAAAAATAATAAATCAAAATCAGTGTCCTCACTGCCACCCTGGGCTCTCCCTGTGACTCTCCAGGCAGGTGTGTTGTTCAGCTGACAGATGGCCTGTTCAGAAAGCATTTGAAGATCTTTCCTGGACTTTAATAAAGATATTTCCAGCATTAGAATTAAGATTTTGGGTTCTTTCCACCTGCCTCTGTGGTCCACACACAGCAAACAGGTCTGACAATAACTCAATTACACTTGGAAAACAATCCTCACAAACCCAGAGGAATCAGAAAAGAGAAAGGGAAAATCTCCTAAACCTGATTCCTTACACAGCTGAAATTCTGAGCAGGATTCAAAATAACAACCTCCTGCCCATCCTTCCAGGGATGTTTTAGGGCTGAGAAAGGGGAGGAGCAGCAGGAAAAGCTGGTGGCATCAGTGCTCAGGTGACACAGCTGAGTCAGAGCAGGTTTGCACCACATTTTCTGGGGGCCACACCAAGTGCTCCCCTGGGGAAGGACCCCCCAACATGCCCCTGGAACACCCAACAGCTGCTCAGCTCATGGGGTATCCAAGGGAGGCAAAGACAGGAAACTTCCTTCGGAGACTTCCTCGTCCAGGAGAAGCTGCTCCAGGTGTCCCAGCCTGGCCCTGAGCAACCCTGTCCCCCTGAGCTCCTCTGTCCCCCTGAGCTCCTCTGTACCCCTGAGCTCCTCTGTCCCCCTGAGCTCCTCTTTCCAAACCTCCCCACACCAGCCCCCCACACTCCTCCATCTGCCACTTCACCCAGTGCCAGGAATGTTCACAGCTCAGAAGCACTGCTGAAAGCAGGAAAAGGGCATCCAGAACAACCTTTTCTTTTAAATTTACTTTACTTCCTAATACAAACACAATAACTCCCTTTTTTTGGCACTTCTCTGAGCTTGGAAGCTCAGGATGGCTTTGAAGGAGGAGTGTATTTAACAACCCTCCTTCTTTGGGATGGCAACAAACATTTGATCCAATTTACAGTCAAATCACAGTCATTAAGGTTGGAAAAGACCTCTCACATCATCAGGTCCCCCCTGTGCCCGATGCCCACCCTGTGCCCCAGCCCAGAGCACTGAGTGCCATGGCCAGGCCTTCCTTGGACTCCGCTTCCAGGGCTGGGGACTCCAAACCTTCCTGCTCAATAATCTCTTGCCTGTGCTCAGGCAAGGGAGTGTCCAGATCCCAGAGCTTCACTCTGACAGTGATTCTGCAGGAGAAAATTCACCCCATCTTCTCTCCAGCCAGGGATGAGCACCTTGCTCAGAGCAGCGCAAGGAAGACTTCACAAAATCCCAGAATCCCAGGATGTGCTGAGCTGGAAGGGACACACAAGGATCATCCAGTCCAACCCTGAGCCCTGCACAGGCCCAGCCCCAAGAGTCACCCCCTGTGCCCCAGAGGATCAGCCAAACCCTCCCGGAGCTCTGGCAGCCTTGGGGCTGTGCCCACTGCCCTGGGGAGCCTGGGCAGTGCCCAACCAGCCTCTGGGGGAAGAACCTTTGCCTGAGATCCAACCTGAGCCTGCCCTGACACAGCTCCAGCCGTTCCCTGGCTGCTGTCCCTGCTCCCCCAGAGCAGAGCTCAGTCCCTGCCCCTCCTCTGCCCCTGCCCAGGAATTGGAACTGCACTGAGGTCTCCCCTCAGTCTCCTCTGCTCCAACTGAACACACCAAGACTTGCCCAAAGAGCTGTGAGATGATCAGAGTGTGTCATAGAATCATAGAATCAGCTGGGTTGGAAGGGACCTCTGACATCATCAAGTCCAACCATCAAGTCCACTGATGCCACATCCAGTCTCACCTTCAACACCTCCAGGGATGGAGAATCCACCCCCTCCCTGGGCAGCCCATTCCAATGGCTGATCAGCCTCTCTATGAAGAATTTCTTCCCAATATCCAACCTAAACCTCCCCTGGCACAGCTTAAGACCGAGCCCTCTTGTCTTGCTGATTGTTGCTTGGGAGCAGAGCCCGACCCCCCCCTGGCTCCCCCCTCCTGTCAGGGAGTTGCAGAGAGTCAGGAGGTCTCCCCTGAGCCTCCTCCTGTCCAGGCTGAGCTCCCCCAGCTCCCTCAGCCTCTCCTCACAGCACTTGTGCTCCAGTCCCTTCCCCAGCCTCGTTGCTCTTCTCTGGCCCTGCTCCAGCCCCTCCATGTCCTTCCTGAGCTGACCAGCCTTTGCTGTGATTCTTGCAGACAATTCCAAAGCTCTCTGGTGGTTCCTTTGGTGGAGCTTTGTGGCTGCTCATGTTTAGCAGGAGCAACTGCACAACACCTTAATTGTGCAGATCTGCCTGGAAACCAAACCATCCCCATTCCAGGGGTCTCCAAGGTGACTCTGATCCCTCCCTGACCCCCTCAGGAGACCCTCTGCCCCCTGGGACAGCAGGCCCAGCCCAGAGCAGCCCGGGGGATGCCACTGCCAGCATCCCTTGGGTCATGTTGGAGAGAATTTAGATTAATCCAAGATCAAAAGCTGAAATTATTCTTCAAATTGCCTCTCTGAATCCATCCAGCTCTTTCAGTAAAGTGGGAACCAGGAAGTCAGAGTTTCTCCAGACTCACAGGAGCAACTGCCATTATACATTTTTAAATGCCTTAATATAAAAATGGGGGGGGGGGGAGGGGGGAACATAAGAATTCCTAGATAAAGCATTTTAATAGTCTTATTCCCTTTTTCTTCAGCTGTGAGTGTTATAGGAAAACCTCTGATACTCTTCCAATGTTACAGTTAGTAGTAATCTTATTTTGGGGAGGAAATGGAAGCTGGCAGGGGCTGGAGCTAATTTTGCAATGACAGCTGCTGAAATCCCTTTTTTTTCCCCCCAACTCAAAAATGGAGAAGGAGAAAGGAGGAGTGAGACAGAAACTTCTGCTTCTGTCACCAACAAGGGCTCAAGTGAACCAGCTCAGCACAGCTCAGGAGCTCAGCTGGGCACTGGACAGAGGAGAAAAATCCACTGTGTTGTAGCTCCAAGGAAGATCAAAAGCAAGGGCTGGAAAAGGCAGGAGAAAAATAAGAATATAAGAAGTTGATCTGCATAAATAGAGATTGAAAATGGCAAAATACTGACTTAGCAAGGGGAAAAAAATCCCAAATCCTTTAATATCTCCGGAGCCAGCAAGGCCAGGAGTGTTTTGCTGTAAAGCCCAGGGCACTGAGACAGGGGGGTGGAACAGCACAGGGGGGGATAACACACTGAGCTGGAATTTTGGGGGCAGAACAGACGGGTTTGGGGGTGTAAATTGTGGGCACAGAACAGACAGTTTGAGTGTGTAAGTGGCACCTCCAAACCCCATTTTATTGCAGCTACATTGATTGACTTTTATTTCCTTTTAAATAGGCGTGTCCAAGTTGTGTCTAGAATTTTATTTATTTACTTATTTATTAAAAAAAAAATCTGTTATCCCAAGTGAGACCAACTCTTAAATTAAACCTTACATTAGAAAGAAAAGATTTAGATATATATATAAAAGTGTAAGCACATATATATATATGCTCACATACCTGAAGTAAATAAATAAATAAATAAATAAATAAATAAATAAAAATATATATATATATATATATATATATATATATATAAACACAAGGAACCAAGGAGTGATCATCCCCTTCTTCCTGAGGAAATGTTTCCTCTTTTCCCCCAGCTGAGGACAGAAGGACACTTTGCCTTCCTCTCCTCTTTCCCTCTTCCAGCAGCCTGGATAACACATTTTCCTCCCTCCATCCAGGTGCTTTAAACAGCTGGAGACAACAAGAAACCTCCCCAGACATTTTCGGGAGCTGACAACATTTTATTGCTTCACTTTTCTTGGGTTTGTTCATTTTAACTGTTTTACCCTCAGCTGAGCTCTGATTCAATGCCTGTTGCAGCTCAGTTTGTGCTTCTTTCCTTTGCAATGACTATGTTTGGATTATTTGACTTTCCAGTTATATTATCTTAAATTTTTCCACTTTGCTGTTTCTTACCCTTATTGCTCAGTTCCTATGTTTCATTATATTATTTTTCTGCCTTTATTTTCATCTGTAACACTTCCAAGCATTGTCTCACTTGGAACTTAAACTAATGTCCCATTTATCCTTTCTTTCCCACTATTAATTCTTCTGCTAAATACTTTACTAATTAAACTCCTGAGCATTAAATTTGAATACTAAGTGCAATATGAAGTTCTTTCTGTGACTAAACTCCAACACACATCAGTGTTTTGAACTAAATATTTAACATTTCTTCTCCTTCCTGCACATGAATTTTGGAACATAACAAATAAAAGAAAAATAATTAAATATCAGGACAAAGTTAGGATGGTGGAATTGTAGCTGTGTTTAATTTTCTTCTGTCTTTAATAAAACCCAGCAAACTGAGCAGCATTTAAGTCGAGGCTTGAGGTTTTCACAGTACTGGGCCAGGACTGTGAGTAGCTGAAGAAATACAGGGATAAGGAATCCTGAAGAAAAATAGTGTTTGAGGGGTTAAAGGTTTCTCCCTGGTTTTCTCAGATCTTGTTCAATGACAGCCCCAGTCCCCAGTGCAGCTGGATCTCTCTAAACTGAACTGTTGGGGGGTGCTTTATGATCCCTGAAATCCAGAGCAGGGAGAGTAAGGGGAGACATCCAAGTGCAAATTCAGACCTGAAGTCAATTAGTATCATTTTTAAGCACAGGACAAAAACCCCAGTTAAACCAAAAGCAATCAAAAGAACATTTTTCAAGAAATTTATCCAACATGTGACAAACTTATAAAGTCACTGGGTTTGTGCAGCACAGAGCTTGAGATCTCAAAATGTATTAAAGGATGATGTGATGATGTGCATGCCTGGGTTTACACAAAAACTCCCTCAAAGAAAACTGAACTGATCGAACTCCCAGGGATCACCCAGCACTTGGTACCAACCTGCTCCTGCAGTTTGTGTGGGGAGGTTTGTGCAGAGCTGGACCAGGACATGGGATCAGACATCCCAGAGCCATGGAATGCTTTGGGTGGGAAGGATCTTAAAGCTCATCCCATTCCACCCCCTGCCATGGGCAGGGACACCTCCCACCAGCCCAGGTTGCTCCAACCCAACCTTGGACACTTCCAGGGATTCCAGGGGCAGCCACAGCTTCTCTGGGCACCCTGGGCCAGGGCCTCCCCACCCTCACAGCCAACAATTCTTTCCCAATATCCCATCTCTCCCTGCCTTCTGGCAGTGGGAAGCCATTCCCTGTGTCCTGTCCCTCCATCCCTTGTCCCCAGTCCCTCTCCAGCTCTCCTGGAGCCCCTTTAGGCCCTGCAAGGGGCTCTCAGCTCTCCCTGGAGCCTTCTCTGCTCCAGGGGAACCCCTCCAGCTCTCCCAGCCTGGCTGCAGAGCAGAGGGGCTCCAGCCCTTGGAGTTCTGGGTCCAAGGCAATGATCAGCCCTCCCCAGGTGACAGTGACAGTCTGTTCACCTTCATTTTTGTTTCTAAAGGCTTCAGTGACTCCTCACATGGCTCTGAGGAAGTCTGGGGGGAGCCTCCTCTCCCACCACCTCCCCCAGTGCCACCATTGCATTTCTACCTTTCCCAAAGAATCCAGAAAGCACCTTCCTTCAGGGCAGCTTCCCAATCCCCTCACAAACCAGGGGCAGCTTCACAATCCTGTCATAAATCAGGGGCAGCTTCCCAATCTCATCACAAACCAGGGGCAACTTCACAATCCCGTCACAAACCGGGGGCAGCTTCTCAGTCCCATCACAAATCAGGGGCAGCTTCACCCCCACCCCAAAGCAGCCCCATTAATTTTATTCGGCTTTGAGGCTCTGCCTGTGCAGACTGTGTCCATTCCTCAGCCTGTGCCAGGGACACAAGGCTCCTGTGTTTATTCAGTTTTTTCTGGCTGAACTGATGCACCCCCAGAATTAACCTCAGTAACCCAGACTGCAGGGCCCGGGGGGGTTTGTAAGACACGAGGCAACAGTGCCTTGCTGGGGCAGTGAAAGGGCTGGATTTACACCGAGGCAACAAATCCCAATCCTTGAAAATGCTGCCCCTTGGGGCAAGTGAACTCCTTGAATTTAAGGAGCAGGGAAGCCATGGATGGAGTAACTTCTCTGAGCTGAGAAGGGACAAACCAAAAATATGAAAACTGCTTTTCCAGCCTGAAACAGGTTTTTGAGTTGCTTGTTCAGTTGTTTGCTGTCCCAGTCCCAGAAGAGAGGAGGGAACAGAGTCAAACATGGAGCTGGGGAAGGGGCTGGAGCAGCAGGAGCAGCTGAGGGAGCTGGAGGGGCTCAGCCTGGAGAAAAGGAGGCTCAGTGGGGACCTTCTGGCTCTGCAACCCCCTGACAGGAGGGGGGAGCCGGGGGGGTCGGGCTCTGCTCCCAGGGAACAAGGGACAGGAGGAGAGGGAACGGCCTCCAGCTGTGCCAGGGGAGCTTCACTTTGGATATCTGGAAAAATTTCTTCACTGGAAGAGTTTGTGAGCATTGGAAGGGTCTGTGGTGGAGTCCCCATCCCTCAAAGTTCAAAAAACCTGTGGATGTGGCACTTGGGGACACGGGTCAGTGGTGGCCTTGGCAGTGCTGGGGGAACAGTTGGACTGGATGATCTTGGAGGGCTTTTCCAACCTTCCTGATTCTGTGTATCCACTGGGCAGCTAATTTATAAATAATGTTATTTCTAATCAGTACCTAAAAATTACCAACAGCATCAAAATATTTGAATCTTCTGACAGGCAGCAATTAAAAGTCTTCAGCAAGAAGAGCTCCCCAGTAGGTTGGAAAGCTGTTAAAATCACAGGATATCCTGAGCTGGAAGGGACCCCCAAGGATCATCCATCCAACTCCTGGCCCTGCACAGACACCCCAACAATCCCACCCCGTCCCTGGGAGTGTTCTCATTCTTTTATTGTTAGGAAACAATTCAACTAAAATAAATTTGTTTCTCTTTAGGAGTTTTCCCTCTTCTGCCTGTTTCCTGCCTCAGGCTTTCAGCCCTTGTTCAAGGTACAATAATTGGTGTGAAGAGGAAACAGCCCAAAGGAAGAGCAGGCAAAATTTCAGAATGAGACTCCATTTTTTTCCAACTAGCAAAGTTAAATCAGGACTAAATTTGGTTCAGTATATTCTGCCTGGGAGACTCTCTGGGTTTGTTTGTTGTTTTTTTTTTTTTTGATGATTGTGTTTTAGAAACTCAGGATGGAAAATACCTTTGTAGTCACTTTTTTAAGATTTTACTGATTAATTCCTCATTCATTCCTCGTTAAATCTCACATCCAGGTGGCTGCTCTGCTGATATTTCCCACCAGTGGGATTAGGGAACAGCGACAGCAGTGCTGGGGTGACCAAAACCAAAACCACACAGGGAAAGGAAGAGAAAAAGAGGGAAAAGAGGCAAAACAGTGTCACCCTCTCTGTGGTGGCAGTTCAAGAGCTGTCAGCACCCCCCTGCAGCTGAGGAGGAGCATTTATTATTCTCACACAGGTTTAGCTGTTGACACTGAATGGAGCTTTTTTTTCTGATCATTTGGATTTATAACTCTTTGTGAAAAGCCTTCTATGAATTCAAAGTAATCCATGTGAAGTGCCAGGCAGCCTGAGATAAATTATTCATGGGAGGGCTGATTTCACAGGTATGACATAGAGATATATAGATATAGATAGATATGTAAAATATAACAATTTCACATCTATATCTTGCAGAGGTTGCTGTATAAATACAGTGAAGAGACACAAGAGACACTTCCAAAAAAATGAAATAAAGCAATTCTGTTGTAAATGAAGAAGGAAAAAACCCCCAACAGCCCTGCCAACAAATCATGGTTATAGTCCTCAGAAATTTAACAACAAAGTGCTTCTGACACTTCAATGGATCCATGTGGATCCTGGGCTGAATCCAACCTTTCCCTCTGGTTATTCTCATCTCCTTTAATGCTCCCTGAAACCAGTTGGATTTTCATAGAATATATAATATAACATATAATATAATATAATATATAATATATAATATATAATATATAATATATAATATATAATATATAATATATAATATAATATATAAATAATATATAATAAAATAATATATAATAATAAATAATATATATTAAAGATATATATATACAATTATAATAATATATAAACATAGAATATCCTGAGCTGGAAGGGACCCACAAGGATCATTGAATCCAACTCCTGGCCCAGGACACCCCAAAAATCCCACCCTGTGTCTGAGAGCCTTGTCCATTTGATTTTATCATAATTCCTTTTTTGTAGGAGTATAGAAAGAAAAATTATTTTATTTTGCCATCATTTTTTTATTCCTACTGGCGTATTAAAAATAAAATTGAGAAATGTGAAGATCACCCCAACAAGTCGCTAAAAATTAATCATAAATAGGTTCTTCATACAAGTGAATTTTCCCATTTAAAAAGCACTGTGGAGAGGGATTTCAGGAGTCCAGTTAACCAGAAAAACCTCAAAAAACACCCAGATTTATCAGGGTAAATGTGGTTATTCAGCAGAAAGGGCAGAGGTGGGGAGGGCAGTGTGTGAAATGCTCTCAGGAAACAGGAGTCTCCAAGAAAAATGCTTCTGAGTTCAGGCTTCTCCTGGCATGTGGAGACTTCTCAATTCTTCTAAAAAAACTGGTTTACACCGAATTTTCACGATAATAAAAATGGTGCCAGAGTGAACATCTTGGAAAGGAAAATTTCCCAGCTTGGAGAGTCTTAATCCCCTCTCCAGCACAAACTGGAAACTTGCTTCCAAGAGCAGGCTTTCACTCCAAGGAGTGACTGTGAAAACACACTTCTGAGCTGTTTGCATTTCTCTGCTTCTGAACCAAAGGTGACTAATCCAGATTTACAGGATGAAGGATTTCTCCTCCTGGGGCAGGGGCTGGGACCTCCCTCCACATCCAAACTGAGCTTCTCACTCTGCCCCAAAAATTCCTCCTTCCCAAGCAGATCCGTGGGTCAGGTCTCACTCCCTTCACCCTGAGGCACCAAAAATGCTTGAAATTCTTAGAATCCCAGAAATTTCTATAATCCCAGAATCATTAAGGCTGGAAAAGCTCTCTAACATCACCAAGTCCAACCATCAAGCAGCACCATCACTAAAGCCTGGCCCGAAATGCCACCTCCACAGGTTTTTTGAGCTCCTCTAGGGATGGGAACTCCACCACTGCCCTGGGCAGCCCATTCCAATGCCTGACAACCCTTTCCATGAAGAATTTTTTCCTAAAATCCAATCTAAACCCCGTAACAGCTCTGTTGAGCACGAAGGGGCAGCTCCAGCTCCTACAGATGGAATTTGTTGCCATTGCAGAAGCAAAGTACATCACAGACATAAGAATTTTATTTAGGGAAACCCACTTAAAAATCTTTGTATGCACAGAATAGGAAACATTGATCCAAAATACACCTGACTGACATAAATTAGAGCATGATTTCAACAGGAAAAACCACTTATGCAGCTTCTTTCAGCACAGTTTTTCCTAAAACTCTTTAAAGGTTGAAACAGAAGCAGATCACTGAACTTTCAGTGAAGACACGGCTCTGATTTGGCATTTTCCCCCTCAAATGGTATTTATTCAGTCAGGTAGCCCTGAGTGAGGTCTGGATTGCCTCCCCTGAGCCCTCATTCCTCGGGATGGCTGGCACTGAGGCCAGTGCCATTTCAATGCCATGGGACAGGCCAGGATCCAAAGGACAGGGGATGTTGGGAGGAATATCAAGAGCAAGAAAGTCCAGTCTAACACTCAGGGTGCAGCTTCACAGTGCAGAGATGATGAAAGGGAATATGGGCTTCAAACATTCCTGCCACAAGTCCCCTGAAAATCATCCCCTGGCAGCTCTCAGGGTCAGAGGGGTGAAGTGATCCAGAAACAAACAATAAAAAATCTCTTCTTGAGATCTCTCTTAAATCAGCTTAAATCTGATGGAAAAGCCCCCCCTTTCCATGGAGCAAATTGATCCCAAGGGCCCAGGTACAGCTGCACCTTGGTGGGCTCACCCAACCTGAGCTTAAATCACTTATAAGTTTGGGTTTCAGTGACCCAAACTTTTTCAGTGACCCAAAACCTTTCCCTTCAGTGCCCAGTCCTTCAGTTCTCCCCTTGTCTGTCCCTTCTCCACCAGCACAGAGTCAGTTCACTTGCAATCCATGAACCATCCAGGCTCCAATCCTGGCTGGAGCCACCTCATAACCATCCTAGTGGCCCTTACCTATGGATCCCCTGGGAATTCCTGCAGAGCCACTGCCCAGAGTTTCTGTCGTTTAGTTTGTACAGTTTGTACAAGCACGAGCAGCCCTGGGTTTCACCCTGGATTCAAGAATCTGAATTTTAAAATGGTTTGGATTGGGAGGGACCTTGAAGCTCATCCAATCCCACCCCCTGCCATGGGCAGGGACACCTTCCACCAGCCCAGGGTGCTCCAACCTGGCCTTGGACACTTCCAGGGCTGGGGCAGCCACAGCTTCTGTGGGCCTCCCCACCCTCACAGGGAAGGATTTCTTCCCTAACATCCAACCCAAATCTGCCCTTTTGCAGCCTAGAGCCATTCCCTCTTGTCCTAGCACTGCAAAAAGTCCCAGATCCTGCCCAGGTGTCTCCAACAGGTTTGGGATCTGCTTTAGCACTTTGAAGGCCCCTCCTTCCCTTCTGGCCCTGCCCCATCCCAGCCTTGCTCCTGCTGCATCCTGTGCCCACCTCGTGCCCAGGTGCCACAGCAGAACCCAGACCTTTGCAGTGCCAGGAACGAGCCAGGGGCTCTGGATCCACAGAGGGGAGTTTGAGACACACCACAGCTCCTGGAGCCACAATCTGCTCCTGTCCCCAATTAGCTGGCCAGAGACGAGCAGATTAAATTAGGCAGGCAAACAGCAGGGCTGCAGGAGACAGAGCTGAGCACAATTACCTCTCCTTAAAAAACAAACCTCTGCCAAGTCTGCAGCTCCTCGTGCAGAAATCTGACTCGAATGCAAAAGGAAAGGCCAGTAATGACCAGGAGAATGGACGTGGAGCAGCACATTTCCCAGAGCCCCCAGCAGCAATTTCCCAGTTCCCAGGAGCACAGAGCTCACCCCTGCAAGGTGCTGCTGTTCTATGACTGAGATATCAGAGCTGTCACTGCTAAAGGATGCTCCAAAGAAAGTGCAGGACAGCAGAATTCCCACCTCCATGCAGGAGCTGAGGCAAGGAGGGATAAGGGATGATGGAAACAAATCAGGATACAGAAAGATCCAGGAAGCGTTTGGGTGAAGATGCAGCCAGTACAGAGCCCTAAACCCAACATTTTTCCTTTAGTATTGAAACATTTCTCATGTCAATATTTTGGTTTGGCTTCTGATTTGATGAAATGTTGCAATAATAAGCTGGGCTTCCAGTAAGTGTGGAAACTAATGAGTCAGAGCCTGGACAAGAGGAGAAAAATCCGAGGCCAGTTGCCACTTGGGTGATGGATCTGGTTCCCAGCCTGGGGCTGGTCTGGCTGAGCTGGGCACCTTCAGCTCGGGGGTTTGGGACAGGAGGGCACCCACAGCACTGTCTGAAGCCTCCAGACAGTCAAAGCTGCCAGTTTTGAACACTGGACCCCTACAGACCTAATTCACCCTTTCCTGCCAATTATTTTAATTTCTTTGAGTAGCAGAGGGAGAAAACCTGAACCCCCTGGAGCCTACATTTGCCAGGGGCCTCTGTACCTGCAGATTTTAATTAAATACCAGCCCCAACGAGCCCTGGCACAGCAGCAGCACCATCAGCCACTGCTGGGGGTCCCAGAGGCACCTGGGGAAACCATCCAACCAAAGCTTCACCTTCCAGCTGGGAATGACACCAGGAGTAGGACAAGGAGCTTTGGGCTGGATTAAACCCCAGAAGTAGTGACTGTGTCTGGTTTTAAGATACAGAAACACAGAATCAGCTGGGTTGGAAAAGGCCTCTGGGATCATCAAGTCCACCCTTTGCCCCAACCCCACCTTGTCACCCAGCCCATGGCACTGAGTGACACGTCCAGTCTGTCCTTAAACACCCCCAGGGATGGTGACTCCAACCCCTCCCTGGGCAGCCCCTTCCAAGGTCTGATCCCTCTCTCCGTGAAGAACTTCCCAATATCCAATCATTTCTTTATTTTCACTCTGCTCGTGGCTGAAGTCTTCATCTTCCACCTGGGGAATGACAAGGAGCTTTGGGCTGGATTAAACCCCAGAACTGGTGACAATATCTCTTTTGAAGGTGATTTCCAGACAGCAGCTTCCCCAAGCACCAACAGAGCCCTGAGCCCATGTGAAGGGTGGCAGGGACAGATCCAGGGCAGGTGTCCAGCCAGGGGGTCCTGAGTTCCAGTCATTCCCATGGGAGGGATGAAGAGCATCCAGCTGGTGCCAGCAGCTCTCCAGGCAAAATCTAAAGGCCCCAAACCCAGAGTTTGCTGCTGGTTCAGTGCAAACCCCCAGAGTTTCCTGCTCTCTGTGCCAGTCGCCTTCACTGTACCCTGGATCTGCCCCTGCCACCCTTCACGTGGGCTCAGGGCTCTCCTGCTGCCTGGGAAAGGTGTTGCCTTTAAATCACATTAAAACCAGATATAACCACCAGTTCTGGGGTTTAATCCAGCCCAAAGCTCCTTGTCCTACTCCCGGTGTCATTCCCAGCTGGAAGGTGAAGCTTTGGTTGGATGGTTTCCCCAGGTGCCTCTGGGACCCCCAGCAGTGGCTGATGGTGCCAGGGCTCGTTGGGGCTGGTATTTAATTAAAATCTGCAGGTACAGAGGCCCCTGGCAAATGTAGGCTCCAGGGGGTTCAGGTTTTCTCCCTCTGCTACTCAAAGAAATTAAAATACAGGGCAAAACCAGGTAAATTACGTCTGTAGGAGTTCAGTGTTTAACCCAAAAAAACTGCTTTAAACTGAGTGGGGTTTGTGCTGGAAAAGACCAGCTCGAAATGGAAAACTAACAGAAGAAATAACCCCCAATTTCTGAAGGAATAAAGAGAAATAAAGATTGCTGGGCAGCAAACACAGCAACAATTCCATTAATTAAAACCAGCTCAGCTTCTCCAAACCAGCAGACAGATGGATAAACAAAAACAATGAGGGAAGGACAGTAGTAAAAACTGACAAATAATTCAGTGGAAAAGGAGGAAATAGATGCAGGATTTGGTTTCAAAGAAGGGGAGAGATGGATGGAGCTGGATGGGGCTGACACACAGGACCAGTTTGGACACAGGGGGGTTGAAACGCTGTCAGAGAAGGGTAAAGAAAGAGATTTTAGCTCTTAAAGGGACCATTTGTCTTTCTGGTCACGCTGTGAATTAACACAAGTCACTTAACGAGTCCAGGGGTTGCTTTTGAAAGGAACAGGAACAGGTGGGAGATGGGGATAAGCAGGAAACACCTCTCCAAACCCACTGGAAAAGCATCCCATGTGGCAGAAGCCAGGGACTCCCTGAGGCACAGGATGGGGGACAAAAAGGTGTCCCCGTGTCCCCACCCCGGGGACACAGGGCCCCAAACTGTGGGACACGAGAGGAGGGGGGTTATTCCCGGGAACTGCTCATTCCCTGCATTTCTGACTGCATGGAAATCATGGAGCAACGTTTGTGGCTGGTCCAGAGAAGCATGGAAATCATGGAATAATGTTTATGGCTGCTCCAGAAAATCTGGAAGTCGTGGAGCAACATTTGTGGCTGGTCCAGAAATTCTGGAAATGATGGAGCAATGTTTGTGGCTGGTCTAGAAATGCTGGGGATCATGGAGCAACATTTGGGGGTAGTCCAGAGAAGCGTGGGAATCATGGAGCAATGTTTGTGGCTCATCCAGAGATGCATGGAAATGACAGACCAATATTTGTGGCTGGTGTAGAAATGCTGGGAATCATGGAGGAAAGTTTGGGGGTAGTCCACAGAAGCATGGAAATCATGGAGCAATGTTTGTGGCTGCTCCAGAGATTCTGGAAATCATGGAGCAACATTTGTGGCTGGTCCAGAGTAGCATGAAAATCATAGACTAATGTTTGTGGCTGCTCCAGAAATGCTGGAAATCATGGAGCAATGTTTGTGGCTGGTCCAGAGATGCATGGAAATCATGGACTAATGGTTGTGGCTGCTCCAGAAAATCTGGAAGTCGTGGAGCAACATTTGTGGCTGGTCCAGAAATTCTGGAAATGATGGAGCAACATTTGGGGGTGGTACAGAGAAGCGTGGAAATCATGGAGCAATGTTTGTGGTTGCTCCATGGAAACATGGGAATCATGGAGCAATGTTTGTGGCTCGTCCAGAAATGCTGGAAGTCGTGGAGCAGTGTTTGTGGCTGCTCCAGAGATTCTGGAAATCATGGAACAACATTTGTGGCTGCTCCAGAAATGTTGGAAATCATGGAGTGATGTTTGTGGCTGGTCTAGAAATGTTGGAAATCATGGAGCAATGTTTGTGGCTGGTCCAGAGGTGCATGGGAGCCATGGATTAATGTTTGTGGCTGGTCCCCACTGGCAGGGGACAACCCCAGTGCTTTCCCAGCAGCTGGCCACCAGCCCCCAGCAGATGACAGCTTGTGGGAGCCAAGACTGCCCTTCCTGGAGCAGGGAATGAGATGCTTCCCCTCCAGTCTGGGCTGCAAACACAGCATTGGAGCTTTCCTCAGCCTGGGGGTGGTTTGTTCTTCTGGATTAACTTCAGTAGGAGACAAATCTTTAAACAGCCTTTAAATCTCTCACCCTCCACCACGAGGAGAGTTCCAGCTGGTGAATCGTTCCAGCTGCTGAGCTGCATCCCAGAGCATGGGACAGCCCTGGCCAGCAGGGAACGGCCCTGGGACAGCTGCAAATGCTGGATGGAAAGGATGGATGGGCAGCCCTGGGACAGGAGTCACCTCCCTTGCTGGGAGGGAGTTTGTGCAGCTCTCATTTCACACCAGGCTGCCCCGGGCCAGCCTTCACAACAGGAGAGGATGAACAGCACAGTGGGAAAACTGAGCAGGAGTTTAGATCCATGGCCAGAAAAAACTGGAAAATCAGGAGTAACTTGCAGAATGTAGAAGCCTTCAGACAGTCAAAGCTGTCAGTTTTGAACACTGAACCCCCACAGACATAATTCACCCTTTGCTCATTTTATTTTAACTTCTTCGAGCAGCAGAGGGAGAAAACCTGAACCCTCCTGGAGCCTCCATTTGCCTTTGGAGCTCAGGATTCAATTTTCCATCGTGAGGAAAGGAGGAAAGAAATTTTTAAAAAAAAAAAGGGTGAAAGAAATGAGACAAACTAAAATAACCCCAGGGAAATGCAGAGGAAGGGAAGGGTGGCAGAGTAACAGCTCCACAGCCACAGCCCATGGATCTGCCATGGATTTGTGGGATCAGGCCCTGCCAGGGTAACACATCTCAAGAGGTGCATTGTGACACAGTTTTCCATAAAACTTCTCCATTCCCTGCCAGTAAATCCATCAGCTCTCTTCAGCAGGAATCATTCATGGGCCAGGCTCCCTCAGCCACCGTGTCCTGCTCGGGGCTGTGGGGTTTGGGGTTGAGCTGTTGGACAGTTTTCCTTGTAGGGCCCATCCTACCCCTCTCCAGAAACCCTTCAACTGCCTCTGTCCCACAAAACCCACTCCCATCACATTTTGGAGGCTTGTGCTAATCCAAAAACCCTTTCCACAGGGATTGCTCATTCTCCAGCAGGGAAGGAGGCACTTCTGGAATAAGAGAAAGGAAAGGAAGGGAAAGGCAAAGCGAAAAAGAAAGGGGAAAAGAGGAGAAAGAAGAAAAGAGATTGATCTTGTCCAGGCTGTGAAAACAAGTTGCTAATTTTGCCTGATAAATCCTGGCACTGCCACAGACTCCTCGACCTTATGTCCTAGACTGGCAGCTCCTGTGAGAGACAGCAGCCCCTTGGCACAGCTGATGGCATCAGATGCTCAAATCCTCCTGAGTGAATTAATAAATGGTTAATTTACAAATGGGAATTGACGCTTTAATCAACATTCTCAACACGGGAAAGTTCTAAATCAAAGTATAAAATACAGTTATAAAAGTTATAGAACAAAACCCTTTGCAGCAATTGCAGCTTTTTCTCACAGTCCTGTTGAGACAGTTCTATGATAAAATAGAAAAAGATGCTTAATCAAAGAATCAGGGCAGGTTTTGAGCCTTGTGCTTGTGCAACAGGCATTGGTTCTCCTGGAGCATCAGCCTCTGTTTGGCAAAAACACACAGAACTAACCCCAAACCCACCTGGCCCCTGAGCCCTGTTCTGCAGGAGGGTGGGAGAGTCCTGATCACAAACCAGAAGGACCTTCCACAAGTCCCTTTTCCAGCATCCAACAGATGAAGAGGAAACTCTGCTCTCAGCACGAGCAGCAGCTCTGCAGAGTTCTGCCCCCACCCCTGGCACAGCCCTTCCCTCAGCCCAAAGGATCTCTGCTGCTTTGGGTAGGTAGCAAATATTTATCAGGTTATTTGATTGAAAATCTGGAAAACCCCTGGTGGTACTCAGGACTTAAAAAAGTTTCAGAGCAGTCGAGCATTTCAATGAAGTCAAAGATGAAAAAAAACTTGAAGTTTTGCAAACTGATACTTTTCATTTTTCCTTTAAACACTGAGGGTGTTTTACTGGGTGCCAAAGGGGGGCTGAGTAACCTCTTCCCAGCTCTGAAATAATGCTCCTGACCTCCATGTCTCAAGCTGCCCACAACTCCAGTGACACCACGTGCTTGCAAGAGACACAGACTCTTTTCTGAGCCCTGGTTTAAGGCAATGTGCAGTTTTCCTTGGCTTTGCTCCAGATTTCCCCAAAGCCAAGCCTAATCCTCCAGGCCAGCACTGCAGTCTCCAGGGGATCACAACCACCAGGCTCTTGGAGCAGCCAGGACCTCCTGCTTACATTGAGAATGAGAAATTCAAATTGTTCTTCTCCTTTCATTAGCCAGGAGCTAATTAGGAAAACTAAGGCAGGTGAACACCTCACTCTCATCTTCCCTTTTCACTGCCCAAATCCAGAGCTCTCACCCTTCTGCTTATCCCCCTTAACCCCAGAAAACACAGTCCCCAACATGAGAGGATAAAGGCCAGCTCAGTATTCATGTATTTAACAGTAATTTCTGTAAAAGCCCAGTGGCCAGGTCTGCATTCCTTACCCTACCACGACTTACTCCCTCCAAGGAACTTCATTATTTTAATTTCAGTTCTTCCATAGCTTCCAACCATGAAATACTTTGAGAAACAGCACAAAGAAGTGTCATAAATCTCTGTCAAAAGTTCTCAAATTTTGCATAAATTTGCTCTTGGCTTGCAAGAAGTGATTGTGTGAAGAGCAGAGAGGATGAAGCCCCCCCTCCTCCCACACCTGTGTCTTACACTTCTTTGCTCACCTCCCACCACATCCTCCACCTCCCCCTGAACCAAGGGATGCTCCTGAGAGTCTCCCAGCTCTGCAATGCCCTGATCCCTCCTTATGGCAAAAATAAACCCCACAGCATGGATTTCCCATTCTGTGTCTGTTCTAACCCTCCTGTGCTCCAGTGTTTTCATGGCTTGATTTACAAGCTGAGCTGAAAGGCTCCTTCACTGCTCACCCATGCTGAGATTTTGGGGTTTTCACTGCTCTTTCACAGCTCCCACGTGGGGCTCAGGGGAATGGGGGATTGCTTGGAACCCAAATACACCTGATCCTGCCCTTGGGTCACCACAACCCCCTGCAGCTCCAGGCTGGGGCAGAGCAGCTGGAAAGTTAGAAAAGGACTTGGGGGGCTGATCTGGAGTGGCTGAACATCAGCCCAGGTGTGCCCAGGTGGGCAAGGAGGTCACTGGCATTCTGGATTGGATCAAAAATAGTGTGGCATCAGGAGCAGGGCAGTGACTGTCCCTCTGTGCTGGCACTGCTGGGGCACCTCCAGTACTGGGGGCAGTTCTGGGCACCTCATGGCAAGAAGGACATGGAGGGGCTGGAGCGTGTGCAGGGAAGGGAACAGAGCTGGGGAAGGGTCTGGAGCAGCAGGAGCAGCTGAGGGAGCTGGGGGGGCTCAGCCTGGAGAAAAGGAGGCTCAGGGGGGACCTTCTGGCTCTGCAACCCCCTGACAGGAGGGGGGAGCCGGGGGGGGGGTCAGGCTCTGCTCCCAGGGAACAAGGGACAGGAGGAGAGGGAACGGCCTCCAGCTGTGCCAGGGGAGGCTTAGGTTGGACACCAGGAGGAATTTCTCCATGGAAAGGGTGGTCAGGCATTGGGAGGGGCTGCCCAGGGCGGTGATGGAGTCCCCACCCCTGGAGGTGTCCAAGGAAACACGGGACATGGCACCTCTGGGCTGGGGGACAAGGTGGGGATGGGGCACAGGGTGGACTCGATGATCCTGGAGGTCATTTCCAACCTTAATGAGCCAGTGATTCTGTGACATGTATAACATATATAATATATATGGAGAATTTTATACATAAATATTTATATATTTATGTCTTTTCCAGCATAAATGATTCCATGGTTCTCTATCTCCCTTAACCTCTGAACCGCCAAAATCATTATAACCCCACTGGACCAGGAAGCAGCAGCCAAAATTATTGCTTTGCTACAAACTTCATGGAAATAGGTCAAAAGGCAAAAACCAAGTGACCCTCTGTGGGACTCCACTAAATAGCAGCATGGATTTGCTAGCCCTCTAATTCCAGAGGATAACAATGCTTTGCATGTCCTGACCTGCTGCAAAGCTTCATTTGCCATCATTAGACAGCAGAGAACACTCTCCCCAGTGAAACATCCCCTCCCATGTGGATTCTCTGATGTCTAAGAGGTGTGGAAAGCCAGTCAAAGCTTGTCCTGCCATGGATTTGTAAATTCTGGCCATGGAGAGTCTCTGATCCTAATGAGCAACTCACTCTGAAGCCTTTTTTAGTTTACTTAGAAAGCCAGTAGAGCTCAAGGCACAAGTCAATTGGAAATGAGGTTTCATCCATTCCAGGGGTCAGAAAGGGTTTTACCATTATTTACCACTGCAAGATCATTTAATTGAGTGTAGTATTTGCAATCAAGTTGGTGAAAGTAATCACAAAAGCCAACAATTTGCTGCACATTTGACCTGGGATCACCCACTGAATGAGGAAAACACTTCTGTGGGCGTCTTCATCTCACATGAAATAACCTTAAATGCTGGAGCTGAAGAGCTCCGTGAGGTTCAACATCAGGAGGGGGGAAAGCAGTTCCCAATTAAGCACCTGATGTCAAAATGAGTGCATTTCCTCCATGCAAAGGTGATGCCAGGGCAGCTGGAGCACATCAGTCCTCCTCTGAGATGAAGAGATGCAGCTCTACTAAGATCAATAACACTGGAGCGAAATGATCTCAAAGGTCCCTTCCAACCCAAACCATCCTGTGATTTCTGTTCACTCAGGAGACTGAAATGAGAGACACGAAGGGGACAATCCACCCTTCTGAGCAGGAGTGCAGATGTGTGTGTTTGCACAGCACAAGTCATGTCTGACACCCAATCTCCAACCTCCAAGGGGCTGCAAATTCATTTTCCAAAACCCTCAGTACTCTTTCAACCCTAAAAAGGCCACTGTCCTCTTTACAGCTCTATTTCCATCTAGAGAACAGGTAACAACACACTTTCTACCCCAAACCCTTTCATTTGAACCTGTATTTGAGCTGCTGCTTCTTCCCAGAGCAGCTTTACTAAGGAACTTAAAGGACACATTTCACAGAAATCGTTGCAAATCAAAGGGGCAAACGTGGGGTCAGAGCAACACAACACCTGGCACATTTCCATGGAAAAATGGATTAGCAAGTGGGGTTGTATTATTAGAGAAAAGGCATTGACTGCACTCAGGGATAAACTCAGTTTGGGCATATCCAAGAGCAGAGGGAATAAAAGGGAGCTTAATGCAAAGAGCCCCAAAGCTTTAGATATTTATAAATAACTTGCCATTAGTAACGTTCTTAATCACTGACAGATGTGCAAATAGCCAAAAATCATAATCCTTCCTATGCAGAGATCCTTCCTGCTGAACATCCACCCCTCTCTCTTGAGGGTTTGAGGCTCCAGCTCCAGTATCCCAGGATCTCCCAGCACAGAGAACTGTCAGCTCATCACACACATCACATCAAAGACTCATTCACAGGTGTGATTGTCTGGCTTTGAACAACCTGATCTCTTGAACATGTGCCTGTCCATGGTCTAGATGATCTTCAAAGGTCCCTCCCAATCCATCCCATTCTCCAATTCTATGATTACAACAACATCCATAAAAGTAAAAAAATTCTGGAAGCGCATCAGCACCGGTACCTTCACCTCCCTTCCTGCACCTGGAGATGCCAAGTGGCTTTTCCAAGCCCTGGGATTGTGGAGGAGCATGAGAGCTCAGACAGTGGCTGTGCTGTGCTCCAGAAATCCACTGCTGAGTCAGCAGTGCCCTGGCAGCCAGGAGGGCCAACCCTGTCCTAGGGCATCAGGGAGGGGATTGTCCCACTCTGCTCTGCCCTGGGGCGGCCTCACCTCAACACTGGGGCAGTTTGGGGGGACACAATGGAGGGAAGGGATTGAGCCATTGGAGAGTGTCCAAAGGAGGGGAAAGAGATGGGGAAGGACCTTCATTTGAAGCCGTGGGAGGACACTGAGGGCACTTGGTGTGTTCAGCTGGAGCAGAGGAGACTGAGGGGAGACCTCAGTGCAGTTCCAATTCCTGGGCAGGGGCAGAGGAGGGGCAGGGACTGAGCTCTGCTCTGGGGGAGCAGGGACAGCACCCAGGGAACGGCTGGAGCTGTGCCAGGGCAGGCTCAGGTTGGATCTCAGGCAAAGGTTCTTCCCCCAGAGGCTGGTTGGGCACTGCCCAGGCTCCCCAGGGCAGTGGGCACAGCCCCAAGGCTGCCAGAGCTCCAGGAGGCTTTGGCTGATCCTCTGGGGCACAGGGGGTGACTCTTGGGGCTGGGCCTGTGCAGGGCTGAGGGTTGGACTGGATGGTCCTTTTGTGTCCCTTCCAGCTCAGCAGATTCTGGGATTCTCTGATTCTTTACATTGCAATGAAATTCTGCTTCAAAGCCATTGCCCCCCTACACCAACAGCAGCCAGAGAGAAATGTGGCTCCTGAAACTTTCCTGCTCCTGCCAGGTAAATTTTGCTGCCCAGAGAACAAAGCCCAGCAGTGCCCAAGCAGAAGAGCTGAGCCTCCCCAGCACAGCCCCCAGAAACCAGCACAGTTGGACCCCCCCAGCACTCCTGTAAAGCACTAATTAGTGTTACAGCCTCACCACGAATATTCCAACACTTCTCTCCAAATCAGCCTGTGTCAGCAAAGGGCAGAGATCTGAAAGGCTGGGAATAATTTTGAGGCACTTATGAGAGGAAGGCAAAGAAACTTGAAACTTGCTGACTCCCTGGTGCAGATTTGGGCATCTGAGGGTTGAGTGCCAGCAACGTCACCCGTGGGGAAGGTGCTGCTGTCACCCACGGGAGAGATGAGGTCATGAGTCTGATATGTAGCCATTAATTTAGAGATTTTATGGTTTTCTTTCAGCCCTCAGGCAACTGGAACACAAATCAAGAGATGTCAGGTAAAGGGGGAAGAGAAAAACAAAAAACACACACTTTGTCTGCCAGCAGCTTGAGTGGTGGAAGGGGGGAAATGCAGGAGCAGATTGAGAAAATTTACATATAAGGAAGACTTTTTTTACAATGAAGGTGGTCAGACAGAGGCATGGGATGCCCAGAGAGTTGGTGGATGCCCCATCCCTGGGCACAGTCAAGGCCAGGTTGGACAGGGCTCTGAGCAACCTGGTCTAGTGGATGTCCCTGCTTGTTGCAGGGGACTTGGACTAGATGACCTTTAAAAGGTCCCTTCCAACCCAAACTCCTCTGTGATTCTATAAGTGCAGCCAAAGCAAATGACCTTATGCTTGGAGTTTTGGAGAAAAAAAAGTGCTTTAATACTAAACACAACATGCCCCAAACCTGACCTTAAAAGCCCTCTAAAAACCTCAAAGGACCCCGCTGTGTTGTCCTTCCTCACCCTCCTCTCCCCCACCTCACAAGGGGGGTTGTTTTCTCCTCCTTATGAAGACATTGAAAGGATGCTGAGGCTTGAACCACAGCAGAGAAATTATGCATTCTGAAATCAGAAGAAAAGGAGGCAGTGAAAAGCAGGCTCCGGTTTTCTCACTATTCATGTCAGGTGAGATGAGTCATTCCTGCCACAAGACGTTGGAAATAAGACTTTTAAGGATTCATAAAATACAGAACTCTGGCATAAAAGGCTGTTAAGAGGAGAGGTTTGCAATTAGCAATGTTACTGTATCGCTACCACATATCTCTGCTGAAACCACGGGGGATTTGGAGCCTTTTTTCACAAATATAATGTTCTATTTTAAGGAGAGAATTGAGCTCCTTAACAGCAACCAGGAAAACTACCTGGGAAAGCAGAGCAAAACAGTCGGATTCCTGAGCCAGATGGAGCCACTTTGCCCCCGATCAATCACTCTCTGTTATTATCCTTAAATGACCCCAAAGAAAAAAAATCCATGCTGGAAAGCAAACAGCAATTCTGTGCTCAGCACTTGGCTCTCGGCGCTCGAATCCTTCCCCCAGACTCCGGGTTTTTAGAAGGAACCCGTGAATGTTTCCAATGGCAACTGCAAAATGTCCCATCAGATTCAGATGCTGATTGTTCTGCACAGAATTGATATGACATAATGGTAATGATTCCAGAAATTAAAATCACTTTATTTTCCCCCCTCCCCTGCCCTGATTTAAATCGCTGCTGCTGCCGTGACCACCTGGCCACGAGCTGGGCCCTGCAAACCTCCTGCTTTTTGCACTGTAAAAGCTGCTGCTTGTTTGGTTTAGAGCCAAGATGGGGTTTGATCTCATGCCTTCTGCTCTGGCTTGGGTGTCATTCAGCACAGTCCCCTCTGGCCACAGCTCCGAGTCCTTGCCCTTCCCGTAATGCACCCGGGCTAAAAATAGGGAGCTGTGCAAAGGCCCGGCTGTAAACAGGGCTGGGACCCGGGGCAGGACAGGGGGGGTTCAAAATCAACACGGGGGAGGGCTGAGGGGGCTCAGGGCAGCCCTGCTCTCTGCTCAGATCAGGGGCTCACCCCAGATATCCCAACTACTGGGGAGAGCTGGGGGGGGTCAGGCTCTGCTCCCAGGGAACAAGGGACAGGAGGAGAGGGAACGGCCTCAAAAGGCACCAGGGGAGGGTCAGGTTGGACACCAGCGGGAATTTCCTCATGGAAAGGGTGGTCAGGCCTTGGCAGGGGCTGCCCAGGGAGGTTTGGAGTCCCCACCCCTGGAGGTGTCCAAGGAAGGGCTGGAGGTGGCACTCAGTGCTCTGGGCTGGGGGACAAGGTGGGGATGGGCACAGGGGGGATCCATGGGCTGGGAGGGCTTTTCCAGCCTCAATGATTCTGTAATATATTATAAATATTATATATAGATGGACTACTTTATACATCATATATAAATGTAATGATATAATATAAATACAATAACATAAATTAAATAATAATATGAATTAAATATATTCTATTATATTCTATTAATATATTATATTAATTACATAATAATATAAATATACATATAAATATGTATATACATTTTATATATATGTATTCTACATTATAATGTTATTTTATTTCAGTAGGCTGTAACAAACACAGTGTAAATATTATACACGCTAAAACACACTATAAAATTATATTACAAATATTAAAGCTGTATAAATATATAAACAATATCTATAAAAATAAATATCTAAATTACATAGATATATAAAATGTCCATGTGTGTGCGTGTCATGTGTCTGATCTACTGTATGAGCTGCAAACCAGACGTTAATTTTACAATTCCTGACTTGGGCCTTTCCACTGTACAGCTGTTCAGCACCTTCCCTGGCCGTGACATATCTCCCCTTCTGCCTTGAAAACAGCCCTGCAGGTGACACTGGACGCCTCAAGGCTTTCTTAATTCCAGCCTGAATCTGGCCCAGGCAGATCTACGAAGGATTAAAAGCTCTTCTCCTCCCTTGGATGTTAAATTATTACAGGGAGAGTTTTGTGTTCCCACCCCGCTGAGCTCTGCACCAACCCAGGAGAGACCTGGAAATTCATGGGCTGAACCAGCCCTGACTCCGAGGAAAAGATTTCTCCTGACCTGGCACAGGCTTTACAGGGCCAGGGAAAAAAGGAAACAGTGATAAAAATACTCCAAGGAGATAAGAGTTCATTCCTATCACCAACATTCTGCTGTGCAGAGAGGGCATGGGACAATGCTGGAAATAAATATTGAGATGTAATCCCACAAAACAGCAAAGCTGATCTTTTGTGCAGAGTTTCTGTATTTCCTAGACCTTAACAAACATCAGCTAATCCCCCTGCAAAATCCCAGGTCTTCCCAAGGTCAAAGAAAGAAAATGACTGTAGATTTTCCAGAGAACAGTGCTTTGTCAGGACTAGAAATATTTTCCCTCGGTTGCCCTCTCAAGATTCAACCAGTTGCCCTTAGAAAACTTAGTCCAATTACAATTAATTTTTTATTTTTGAAAGCAAACCCATATTCTAGAGGTTTCTGATCCCAGGTGCTGCCTGAACCCCCCACCTCCCTGCAGGCTGTCAAAAGGCTTCTGCTTCCAGAAGCCCTGAAACACTCGACTAAAAAAAGGAGCAGTGGGTCACACACTTCATCACCCCCCCAGTGACACTTCTGAGGTGAGCTGATGTTGTTTTGGTTAAATTAATGTGCTTTCAGGAAGGGAGTTAATCCTTTTTTCCCTGACAAGAGGAGACAACTGCTCCTCGGCGCTGCTCGCAGCTCTTGTTCTCAGCTCACTCCACAAGCATTAGTGTTAATCCTCGGGCTTCCCCGACGCTGCTCCGGGTTATCACCAGCACAAAAGGGAGAAGCACGGGCTTAGAGCTGAAGTGGCCACGTGCATTTCTGCTTTTCAAGGGTTTCGAGTGGGGTGGTTGCCACAAATCAGCTCTCAAACCCCCCCCCCCCCTCCGGATTAAGAGGAGCTCGGTCGCAGTCTGGTGGGTGGGTGAGCAACGGTATCTGTGTTACACAAGGGGATTAAACCCAGAGATTAAGGCTTGTATTTTCACAAATGACTTCTGGTTTTGGATGGCTTCATTCTTTATTTGGCACGAGTCTCTGACAGCTGAAAAATCAGGCATTTCCCTGTGTCATTTCAGGCGAGAACAAGAATTACAGGACTCGAAATCAAAAGCCATTTTTCGGCTATTAGTCCTACTTATTATATACCTTATTTTCCTGTGCTAATTAGGCCAATTATAATTTTCTTACTGTACTTCAAAGATGTGTTGGGATGTGTCTCTCTGAAACGCTTGAGCAGCACAAAGCAAACTGCCATTATTGCCCCCAGCTCTGCCCCGTGGGGGGTACCCAGGCTGCACCCCAACCCTGCACCCCCAGAGCAGGCTGTTCCAGGCAGGCTTTCCAGGGAAGTCCATTTCCTGGCCTGGAGACATGCAAGTTGTACCAAACCTGCCTCAGAATCACGTTTTTTCCGTTCCTGCCACCACACAGCACTGAGAGCAGAGTGTTGAAGGCAAGTTGTCCCTGAGTCAGCAGTGCCCTGGCAGCCAGGAGGGCCAACCCTGTCCTGAGGGCATCAGGGAGGGGATTGTCCCACTCTGCTCTGCCCTGGGGCGGCCTCACCTCAACATTGGGGCAGTTTGGGGGGACACAATGGAGGGAAGGGATTGAGCCATTGGAGAGTGTCCAAAGGAGGGCAAAGAGATGGGGAAGGGCCTGGATTTGGAGCCCTGTGAGGACACTGAGGGCACTTGGTGTGTTCAGCTGGAGCAGAGGAGACTGAGGGGAGACCTCAGTGCAGTTCCAATTCCTGGGCAGGGGCAGAGGAGGGGCAGGGACTGAGCTCTGCTCTGGGGGAGCAGGGACAGCAGCCAGGGAACGGCTGGAGCTGTGTCAGGGCAGGCTCAGGTTGGATCTCAGGCAAAGGTTCTTCCCCCAGAGGCTGGTTGGGCACTGCCCAGGCTCCCCAGGGCAGTGGGCACAGCCCCAAGGCTGCCAGAGCTCCAGGAGGGTTTGGCTGATCCTCTGGGGCACAGGGGGTGACTCTTGGGGCTGGACCTGTGCAGGGCTGAGGGTTGGACTGGATGATCCTTGTGGTCTCTTCCAGCTCAGCACATTCCGTGCAGGGGAAGGCTGTGTCAGGCTGGCACTTGCTGGCCCATGGGCAGGGCTCTGCTGCCTGCAGAGCTCATCGAGCAAAGGGACTCCCAGAACATTTCAGGTCCTGCTGAGGCCACACCACCAGGCCCTGGCACTGAGTCACCCAACGTCAGCACTGACAGAGTGAATCGAACCCGAGGCACGTGGCTGGGCTGCTTCTCAGCTGTGCCATCTGCACGGGGTCACAGCCATTCCCACAGGAGCACAGACTGTCTTTTATTTAATCCCTATGTCCTTAAGTGCTTTTCATCCTCAAATTTTAATGTGTTTTTTGGTTTGTTTTTTTTTTTTAATCACCAAACCCCTACTTTCTGCTGCAAGCAGAAACACACCTTCTCTTGGTTTGCCAGCAGAGTTCACCCCCACTTTCTAAAATCCCCCCTCACTCGTGGCCCTACCCTGAGCAAGGCAAAGCTCTGACATGAATTGCCAGCGCTGCTCCCTCTTGACACTGGAACACAACAGGCTCCTTTTCAGCCGTAAGGTTTGAAAGGAACGGGCAGTTCAGCCCAGCCCACGCTCACAGTTCACTGGGAGTTCACTCTGCTGCAGCCCAAGGGCTCTACCTGTCACTGACACCAACCCAGACAAAACCCCAGAGCTCCACACGGGTTTTTGGCACCAGTCCTGGGCAGGGCTGGCACAGCCCTACGGGCATCACTCCCCCAGCAAACAACCCACTGGGGCTGGGCTCATCCCCCCCAGCCCTGGGCACTCTGCAAGCTGAGCTGAGCCTCCACAAACCCTTTACAGCAAAGCTCTGTCCCCCCAGAGCAGCATCTTCTCTGATGCAGGATTGCCCCACTAGGGTTTCTGAATCTCAGGATGTCCCCTTGGGCTGCCCCACACTGTCTGTGCCCATCAGACACTGCCCCACACTGTCTG
>NW_020885008.1:957728-981059 GCF_003945725.1 Corapipo altera | reverse complement strand
CTGCCCCACACTGTCTGTGCCCATCAGACACTGCCCCACACTGTCTGTGCCCATCAGACACGGCCCCACACTGTCTGTGCCCATCAGACACTGCCCCACACTGTCTGTGCCCATCAGACACGGCCCCACACTGTCTGTGCCCATCAGACACTGCCCCACACTGTCTATGCCCACCAAACCCACACAGAGACTGCAGCAGAGCGGGATTAATGGGGACCCAGAGTGTGGGATTGAACCACATCCCATCTCTACAAAGACCTGGATAAAGTGAGAGAGCTGGGGTGTCACCTGGAGAAGAGAAGGTTCCAGGGAGAGCTGAGAGCCCCTTGCAGGGCCTAAAGGGGCTCCAGGAGAGCTGGAGAGGGACTGGGGACAAGGGATGGAGGGACAGGACACAGGGAATGGCTTCCCACTGCCAGAGGGCAGGGATAGATGGGAGATTGGGAAGGAATTGTTGGCTGTGAGGGTGGTGAGGGGCTGGGATGGAATTCCCAGAGAAACTGTGGCTGCTCCACCCCTGGAAGTGTCCAAGGCCAGGTTGGACAGGGCTTGGAGCAGCCTGGGTTGGTGGAAGGTGTCCCTGCCCATGTCAGGGGGCTGCAACAAGATGGTCTTTAGGGTCTTTTCCCTCCCAAACCATTCCATGTTCTCCTGATTCTGTGAAAGGTGAACACAGACATGTTGGTGTCCATACAAACAAAATACCTGCACGTGGGAGTGTTTCCTCTCCAGCACCGACACTTCCCTGCCAAGTGTTCCAAGCAAGATGCTGGATGTGATAACTCCTCCCTCCTGGGCTGATTCCCTTCTGCCAGGGCTAAAATCCTGCAGGATCTCACTGACCAGGACACAGGGAAAAGTGATCCCACAAGCAGAGCTCGGATTACAAGGTGTCATTCAGATGTCAAACTGCTTTGCTTGAGATTGATCTGAATGTTGCAAACTCAGCATTTCCCTGGAATATCCTGAGCTGTTTCCCTTAAAGGCCCAGTTCCTGGAGCTCAGGGAGAGTTTCGCTTTCCTTTAACAGCCACAGCCCAGAGAAAACTTGAACCTAAACCCTTAAAACCCATGAGATAAAACTCCAGTAAGTCAATAAGTAAACACCCTAAATCTCAAACTGCATTATGCTTCAAACCTCACCTAATCGTTTTTCTTGAACCTGGTACATCCATTTTCTAACTTTTTACCCATTCCCATGATTTGAGTGTTTCCAAACCTTTTCATGAGTTATAAAGCTCTGATTCATTTTTTTTTCCTTATCCTAAGCTGGCAACTGGTGCTGCTGCTTGGAAACAAGGGGAAGGTGTTGGGAGGGGGGTGTTGGAACGAAGGCAAGCCCCAGTGTCACATAAATCTGAGTGGCAGGAATATGACAATGTCTAACTGGTGAAATTTATTCTCCTGCATCCTCCCAGTCCCAAAGAGGCTGCAGAGAAACCCGAGGCTGAGCAGCCACAACAATGCTGGGGCCCACGGGGCGTATTTTAGGAGAGGAAATTAATAGAGTTGAATGCAAATAATCAACTCCCCGAAGAGCCTGCACGACCTCCAGCAGCAGCACTTGCCTCAGCAGGCTCCGATTTCCATTGCTGGGGAGCTGGGAATTCCCCTCCTGCCTCCTGCCAGCGGGGCTGGGATTGGAGCACAGGGACCTCCTCGGGAAAAGCCTCATTCTGGGGGTCACTTTGCTTGAAAAACTCTTTATTTAACCAATATTCAGCCCAAACCTGGGCTAAGCTGCAGTTGTCAGGGCTCTCCAGGATTTCCCAGCTCCTGTTGGTGCCTCATTCCCTTTCTCACTGATTTTCAGACACATGGCCCCTCTCCTGTCCCTTCCCATCCCCAGGACATTTCTTGTCCTTATTGATACCTCCCCTTATGTTCAAACCCATCCTCTTTTTCAGCGACTCACATCAGCAGTGATGCTTTTCCCCAAAACACAATAAATTACAAAAGCCCAGAAAAATCTCCCTTTGCTTCCCACATCAACACTTGAAATGATCCAGTGGTGCATTAAACAAATATCACTTGTCCTCTGATGTCCATTAGGTGCTTTTGCATTAACACATAAATCACAGAACTGTGTTTATTCCAGTGGATTGTCCACTTAAAAAAAATGATGCTGCAGTTTGAAGATGAACATGGTTTTTTTACTAGGGAAAAAAAAAACCAAAACAAGTTACAAGGAGGGAGAGATAAAGAACATCTCCCACTCCCATGATCTTAGAGCTGAAGTTTCAGTGTCACATCCTTATACTGAACACAGGAAAAATCATCCAAATGGGTCTAAAGAAAGGAAAATGTTGCAGCCAGGAAAACAGGATAAATAAACATGATTCTTCCCAACCAAAAATTAGATCAAGGAAATCTATCCCCTGGGATGCTGGGCATCCAAGTACCCACAGTGAAGAAAGTCACAGTCCCTCCACCTCTGGTTTTGTGAAAGGAACATAAACCAGACAAAACCAGGAGTTATTTATATATAAATATAGGACAGATATAGATATAGATCTATATCTCCCATTTGGAAGTGTCCAAGGCCAGGTTGGACGGGGTTTGGAGCAACCTGGGCTGGTGGAAGGTGTCCCTGCCCATGGCAGGGGGTGGAATTAGATGGTTTTTAAGGTCTATTCCAACCCAAACTAGTCTGGGATTCTGTGATGATTTTATGATTTCTTTTTCTCTCTCTCAGTCCTGGCTGACTGGTCACCAAAGAGTTTCTGGAAGAAACTTTGAAAGCTGGATAATTTCCCCAGTGTTATGCCATTCCCATGTTTTCTGTGTGCTTCTTAAAACCCTTTGATCACCATCAGTGCCCCAACAAGGGAAATCTAGTAACACAAAAGCCAAATTAAAATAAAATACCACAGAACAACTGTGTCAGGTTGCAGAAGTTTCAGTTTTATATGTTTTATATGTTTTCTCCTTCTTAATGATTTCTCATTTAATTTGATGCTCACAGCTATCAACAAAATACCTTTTCTATTTCCTTTAAACTCCTCACAAACCAGTCAAGGGTTTGAGATGCACCTCACTGACAGGTCAGGATTTCAGGGACTTTTTTCCCTGCCAGACATCCCTCACTCTGCAAATGGGGAGAGTGTGGCTGAATAAACTCAGGTGGATCACACAGAGAATGGCCCTGGAGCCACCTCAGTTTGGGCACCCGAGGTTTTTATATTGCAGAGACTCAAATATTAAAAAGTTTTGGAACTGGATTCCATGAGGGTTTTGCCTCTGAGCCTGAAAACAAGTTATTTTCCCTGTGAGAGCTGAGCTTTGCTGCACACAGGACTCTCACCTCCCCACCACTGTGGTTTGGCCCTGTGCCCACAGCGCTCGATGCTTTTCTAAAAATGAAGGTGCTGCAGTGCTGAGCTGCAGAAATGGGCAGTGTGGAGCAGGACAGATGCAATGACCCAGCACTGGGGTTTGGAAGAGAGTGAATTTCTCTCTAATGGGCAGCTGGGGGGGGTTGGTGTCACCCTGAACCTGCCCCAGCAGAGGGGGGAGGAACAGGGATCGAAAGCATCATGACCCGATGTGGTGAGTTGGGCCCGAGCACCACAGGAGGAGCTTTCTCAGCACCTCCTTTGCAGACAGGGCTCTCAAAATACCAACAAAAATACCCTTGAATCCACCCCTGGCAATGACACCGAGAGGCAGCACTTCTGCCAGAGAGGAAGCAACAGGGAGAGCTTTCCATCATCCCGAGTCGACCGCTGAGGGCTGGGATAGAGACCATCTGGAGCTCTCCTGCTGGATGTCGGCTCTGCCCCGCACACCACACGGCAGCTGCAGATCCAGGCGGGATTCCTGAGAGCTGAGAGGCCCCTCATCCTCACCTGCAGCAGGTATTGGCTGCTGCACCACGCCAGGAGCAGGAGGAAGTGTGTACAAATTAATTACTTGCCTGAGGCGACTTGATATTTTCCTTAACTAGGTCAAATAAACTGTAGCAAACTGCTCTGCCTCCTTCTCCCCCGAAAAAAAACCACTGAGCTGCGGGTTTAATGAACTGAGCTCCTGTCCAAAAATAGTTTTGCAGGTTGAGGCTGCAGCTTCCCCTGTCATACAAGTGTCCACACAACAGAGACAGTCAGTGTTGAGCACTTGATGTCCAGCTTGGACAGGACCAGCCTTCAGAGCTTCTAACTGCAAGTTCTGGGTATCTTTGGCTACATCAGGAATGAGACCTTGGGATTTTCACCTTTAAGCCAGCGGTGGTTCAATGCCTGAGGCAGCTCCAGTGTTCCGGTTATCCAGTCTTAGTGTCCCAGCTGGAAGGATCCAAAGGCATGATTTCATCTGCCTTGACCCCGTGTCATCCCTGCCACTGGTGTTAACTGAAGTTAACGTGCCACTAACTCACCGAGGAATCCTTGGCCCTCCTTTTGCCCAGGAACACAAGAACAGTCCTGGGCAAGGGAGGGATCAGTGTCCCTGTGTGTGTGGTGGGGCTGGGGTTACCAATGTGGAGGTGGCACCCCCTTGTCCCTGGAGGTGGCTGGGCAGGACATGCTGGGGCTCTGACACAGCCAGGCTTCAGAAAGAGCTGCTTGGGCTCATTTCTCTGGGGACGGATCCAAAAGAGACCATATGCAGGGAGATGTTCACCTGCAGATGGTCACACTGCACCTAAATGTGGGAATAATAAATGGGAATCATAGAATCCCAAAACGGTTTGGGTTGGAAGGGACCTCAAAGCCCATCCAGTTCCACCCCCTGCCATGGGCAGGGACACCTTCCAGTAGCCCAGGTTGCTCCAAGCCCCATCCAACTTGGCCTTGGACACTTCCAGGGATTCCAGGGACAGCCACAGATTCTCTGAGCAACCTGTGCCAGTGTCCAATTCCACAGGAGTCCAAGAGGGAGGATGAGCTGGTGGCTTTCCTTCAGCAGCCCAGGCTCCTGTGGGAGTTGGTGCTAAAGGATGAAACAGGAGTGAGAACAGAAAAAGGCAGCACGGCCCTCGTGCCAAAAAGTGGAGCAACCCATCCTGGATAACCTGTTGTCTGCAGACAACAACCTGTGGGATGTCCCAGGCTGCACCAGCTTTGCACTTCATCTCACACTCACCTCAGAGAGGAAAGGGAAATTTCCCTTACCTGGAATTCTTCCTTTTCCCTTGCTGTGGGGAAAAACCTATTTAACAGGCTCTAAACAACCCTGTATTCTCCACTGGGGAATATCACTGGGGGGACCTGAAACCATCCAGGGAATTATTATGGAAAATCCTGAGTAAGAAGCAAAACATGGTGTAGAAGTTTCATTGACCAGTGGGACTCTCACCAGGAGGCAGACACAGCAGGACCATTTGCATCTGAAATCTGGCTCGTTTTTTTAAATCCATTTTTAACACCACAATCACCTGCTCACCAATTTCCCCAAATCACTTTATAAATGCACTCGTGATTCCTATGGAATCGTACTCCTGGAATTTGCCTTCAGGATTCTGCCCAAAAGTTGCAGCCCCCCATCCCATCCTATCCCAGCTCCGGGAGAGCCAGACACGGCTAAAACACCCCTGGGCTGCCCTGGATCTCTTTAAAGGGGGCAGCACATCCCCAAAATCAAACTGGTTCCAGAGCTTGCTGAGGGCTGTCGGGCATTCCAGGAAAAACAACCAGTGCAGCTCTCAGTGTTTTGGGTTTGATCCAACAGCCAAAAGAGAAAAGTTCCTATTTTCTCGTGCTTATTGTTTCTTTGCCACCCAGGGACCTCTGCACAGAGCAGGGGGACCTTAAGGGAAACCTGCTCCATCCAGGTGGGTTTTCTTCAAAAAACCAAAAAAACATGGATTCATTGAATCATTTGAATTGGAAAAGCCCTCCAAGATCATCCAGCCCAATCTCTGACCAATCCATGGCCACCAAACCACACCACAAAGTGCAGCCTCTGCTAATTCTTTGAACACCTCCAGGGACAGTGACTCCACCACTGCCCTGGGGGGACTATTCCAGTGCTTGACCACTCTTTCAGTGAAGAAATTTTCCAAGTGTCCACCCTGAACCTCCCCTGGCACAACTTGAGGCCATTTCCCTTGTCCCATCTCTAGTTGCCTGGGAGAAGAGAAGAAAAATGCAAAGATATTAAATTTTATGAGTGATTTCTCTGAAACGCTCTGATATTTTGAGCACATCAGCTGGGAGCTCTACGTGAGCTCTGCTCCCAGAAACCACGAAATGTTGCACCAAGGAGCCAGAAAATGGAGATGACCAGGAATTGTTTGCATTTTTCAGCTATTTCGGGGCTTGTTTTAACTTCTCTCCCAGCAGGACTGTTGTTGACTTCCCTATAGAACATTTGGGGAGTGAAAAGGAGCAGCAAGAAAGGGAAAACCCAGCTGGCCAGGAATGCAAACACAGTGGATTGATCAGAGAGGGCACCAGTGGTTTAGATCAGAGCAGTGCTTGGAACTCTGTTGAAGACTCAACAACATCAAGTGCTTGTGGTATCACTGGTGGCCTATAAAAATCCTCTCCAGACCCACTGCTGGTCTTTTTCCATCAGTGAATTCCACCACAGGAGCATCCACTGAGGCAGCTCATGGCATTTAGGCTCGTACTGGGATAGTACTTGGGGTTCAACCACGGAGTTTTGTCCTCCTGAACAGTCAGTGCCAATATTTCATCAATACATGACTTTTTCACAGCAATTTCTGATTTACTCACAACTTCTGCACAACAAGCTTTTGAAAAGCCTCAAATCAAGACACAGCTGAACACAGAAAATCACACTTCTTGTCTTTTTTTTTTTTTTGCTTTTTTAAAGCACCAAGATCTAAAGAATATTTTGGAAGCAAATAAAATAAATCCTTCCCCCATTCCTAAAGATCTCACCTCATCTTTAGTTCCCCAGCTAAGCTCACCATCGGCTGTAATAAGAACTATTTGTTTGAAAATGAAATATGAAAATAGGACTTTATAAAAATTTTCCTGCTTGTGCTGAGCCACAGGACTCAACAGTGGAATGCAAACAGTGGAAAATGCTGCATTTTGCAGGGAAATAAAAAGTGTCCTTTGAATGAACAGCTGCACTTCACATCTCTGTTTAATTAAAAAACAGCTGGGATGAAAAGTGGTTGCTTATCAAGAGCTAATAACTGCATTTCCTACTAATCCACAGTGCTCCATCAGTAGGGCAATCAGACACGTAATATATATAGATGGATCATGAATATATATAAATATATATCAAATTGCATGTATTAGCTTTGCCAAATGGCATATTCCAAGGAGGGGCCTGGCCTTGACAAGGGCTCCCAGTTGGGCATCTAAACATAATAAATAAACATAATAAGTAAATGGCATTATAAGACAACTTGCCCATCTCAGACCAGTGACACCCACCCTGTGCAGGCTCCTGGGCTGGAGCTCCAGGCACAGAGAGGCTGAAGGCACAACAACTCCCTCTCCACCTGCTCCTGCTCTCAGAAAGGACCTGAGTGTCCTCCAACCACCTGCCAAACAAACCCCACGTCCCTCTGCCCCCTCAGCTCAGGTGAGACCCCCCTGCAGAGCTGCCCCAGCCCTGGGAACAACAGCACAAGGACGTGGAGCTGCTGGAGAGAGTCCAGAGGAGGCCCCGGAGATGCTCCAGGGCTGGAGCCCCTCTGCTCTGGAGCCAGGCTGGGAGAGCTGGGGGGGTTCCCCTGGAGAAGAGAAGGCTCCAGGGAGAGCTGAGAGCCCCTTGCAGGGCCTAAAGGGGCTCCAGGAGAGCTGGAGAGGGACTGGGGACAAGGGATGGAGGGACAGGACTCAGGGAATGGCTTCCCACTGCCAGAGGGCAGGGATAGATGGGACATTGGGAAGGAATTGTTGTGTGTGAGGGTGGGGAGGCCCTGGCACAGGTTGCCCAGAGAAGCTGTGGTTGCCCCTGGAATCCCTGGAAGTGTCCAAGGCCAGGTTGGACGGGGCTTGGAGCAACCTGGGCTGACAGGAGGTGTCCCTGCCTGTGGCAGGGGGTGGAATGAGATGGGCTCTAATGCCCCTTCCAACCCAAACCATTCCATGATTCTGTAATGATCCTGTGAAATGAGGAGCAGTGGGAACAAGGCAGAAGCAAAGAGGTGGAATAACAGGCAACAGTTCAGGCAAACTCCAGTGCTGCACATCCTGGGGGCAAGAGGAATTCCCGGGGTCTGCACAGTTTTGCCCCCACGTCTGGCACAGCCACGAGGGGCTGGACAGAGGGTCAGGGCTCTACCCTGGCTCAGCACAACCACAGAGGGTTCCTCCACAACCTTAATTACTACCTCACATTTCTCTACACTTAACAGCTTAAGCCTCTTATCTCCCACATGCTCTGAGTCCATGCAAACAGTGCTAATAAAAGCCAGGATTCTCATTACAGCCCAAATCTCCTCTCAGAGCACACTGGTGCCCTTTTTTCCTCTAAGCACCAGGAACCAACCTGGGCAGACAAAGCAGCACAGCTCAGACAACCAAAGAAAATGCAAAACCCAGCTCAGATCCAGGAAGTGGAGCCTTTCTTTCCCCTCCTCCAGGGCCAGCAGCTCCATCCCCTGAGTTCAAGTTCACGTTCAGGGAGGGATTCCCAGAAGCCAAGTATGTGTGTGTGTGAGCAAACACATCCTCACTCCTGTGATTTTAACTTCCAGATCTGAACAAAAACAAGTCAACAACACCCAGAAGCCCCCCCTGAAAAAAAAGAACTCAAGCAAGAACAGACTGTTCTGTCACGGTATCCGAAGTCCCCAAGGGCCAGCAGGGAAGGAATCCAGTTTTCCCCCTGTGCTTCCTGCTCCCAGCTGTGCATCCCGGCTACAAAGCTTGTTATCCAGCACACTGGGACCTCTGACACTCCAGCCTTGCATCTGCTTTCCACAGGTCTCCTTTTGGCCTTTAACCTGTGCACTGTCTCTGCACCTTTGATCAGGCATCTGGGGAGGGTTAAGGACAATTTATGTCCTCTGGTTGTGTTCCAGTGCTGAGCAGATGGAGAATAAGAAATGTCAACACATGGAGAAGGGAGGGGATTGGGATCCAAAGCCTGAATTCTCCTCCCAGTTGTGAACCCAGATGGGAATGAGACACCTTTTCTCCGTCTCTTTTCCTATGGAGGTGAATGCAGTCCCAGTATCATGGACCGTGTGTATGTGAGAGTTATGTCTTACAATGCTCTGAGATCTTCATAAAAGATAATTTCACACCAAGCCAAAATTATTTTCTTTTCCTTTTTTCCTACTAATTAGATAATAGGAAAAGGTTCTTCCCCCAGAGGCTGGTTGGCACTGCCCAGGCTCCCCAGGGCAGTGGGCACAGCCCCAAGGCTGCCAGAGCTCCAGGAGGGTTTGGACAATGCTCTGAGGGACAGGATGGGATTGTTGGGTGTCTGTGCAGGGCCAGGAGTTGGATGGATGATCCTTGGGGGTCCCTTCAGCTCAGGATATTCTGTGATTCTATATTTAGGTATCTGCTCCATGAAATATCATCCCTCAAACTTCTGCTTTGCATCTATTCTCCCAATACTTTTCCAGCCCCTGCCCTGAACTTTGTTACCTTGGAAGAGCCATAATTTATCAGCACACCTGCCAACCTCCAACCCTGCAGGGAGAGGTTGGGCTCTACATTATCACGAGCAACATAAGGCAGGGGGAAAAAGGAGGGGATAGAGACAAATAAACCAAATAAAGAGAGAAATAAACCAAGCAAACAGTAAAAAAGTATCTAGATTTATCCCGAAAGCTGTTTCAGTAATGTGTGGATATTTAATTGCTGGCAAATAATTGCTGTCCTCTGTCAAGGACACACACCTGCCCTTCTCCCAGGTTACCAATGCTCTGCTCTGCAGCAGCTCCAGGGTCAGGTGTTCAGCCCCTTCCCTGCCCATCAATCAGCATTGTGATAATCAGATAATGACAGACCACAAATAACCATGTAAGCTGGTTTCCAGGAAAGTTTTGCACAGATTAAAAAGGGCATAACAGCTCCTCAATTAGAGGCCAGCAGGGATTTGTGAGCTCTCGCACCGTTCCCGTCCTTTCAGACCTCTGCAGCCCAAAGATTTGTGGAGCCCCCATCCCTGGAAGGGTTCAGAAAATGTGTGGATGTGGCACTCGAGAACATGGTTTAGTGGAGAATGTGGTGGTGCTAATCTTAGAGGGCTTTTCCAACCCTAATGATTCTGTGATTCACCTGGAGCTTGGGAAGGAGTCCAGGCTCTGCCTGAGAGCCCTCACTCAGTTCAGCTCAGGGGCTACAGGGACATCTCAGCAAACCATGGACCTGCCCTCAGAGCCCTGAGGAGAATATTGGGGCACTTCTGGGTGACACAAAATAAGGAAGATCTGAAGCCATTAGAGAGTGTCCAAAGGAGGGGAAAGAGATGGGGAAGGGCCTGGATTTGAAGGTGTGGGAGGACACTGAGGGCACTTGGTGTGTTCAGCTGGAGCAGAGGAGACTGAGGGGAGACCTCAGTGCAGTTCCAATTCCTGGGCAGGGGCAGAGGAGGGGCAGGGACTGAGCTCTGCTCTGGGGGAGCAGGGACAGCAGCCAGGGAACGGCTGGAGCTGTGTCAGGGCAGGCTCAGGTTGGATCTCAGGCAAAGGTTCTTCCCCCAGAGGCTGGTTGGGCACTGCCCAGGCTCCCCAGGGCAGTGGGCACAGCCCCAAGGCTGCCAGAGCTCCAGGAGGCTTTGGCTGATCCTCTGGGGCACAGGGGGTGACTCTTGGGGCTGGGCCTGTGCAGGGCTGAGGGTTGGACTCCATGAGCCTTGGAGTCCCTTCCAGCTCAGCACATTCTGGGATTCTGTGCTCCCCCCTCAGCACTGTGGGATGCCCTGGGCAGCCCCAGCAGGAGCCTGGGAACACTCCCAGGGCACTCAGGGTGCCTGCAGGGAGCAGTCATGGCTGACAGAGCATTTGGGGAACTTACAGTGCAAAGTATTTCCTGACCCTTGTTCATCTGCAGTCCCAGTGCACAGATCTCCAAATACAGGCCTTGGCAACAACCAGCCCAACCCTGACCGGGCAACCTCACTGCTGCAGGGGGCATGGGATGGGTTGGGATGGGATGGGATGGGATGGGATGGAAGGGCAGGGAGGAGTCAGGTCAGCTGAGAGTCTGACAAGTGTATTTTATTAAAAAATCACTGCATTTCATCACAAAATCACTGCATTTCATCACAAAATCATTTTGTATTCCATCACAAAATCACTTTTTACTCCATCACAAAATCTCTTTACATTTCATTGAAACCAACCACAACCAAGGGATATAAAAGAACAATTATTTCAAAAACACCCCTGTATTTGATAGAGATCCTTTTCCCCTTCTTCCCTCCTTCCCCCTGTTGTCAGCACTCCACCTTCACCCAAACCCTCCCAGGAGAAACAAACCTCAGCTCTTTGCCCTCCAATCTCAGCTGCAAACACCACAACCATCCAAATACCCCGTGAACACCGACTGGATTAACCCAGATCACACAAATATTCCAGAGTCTGCCCTGGTGCACATTCATCTTCCCCTGGATATTGTGGAGCTCCAGCCCAGCCCAGCCCATGTCTAATCAGCAATGTCTGCTTTGAAAGTCCTGAGCTGCCCCTCACACCACACCAGGCACCGTTTGCTGCTCTTCTCTTTTACCTCCTTTACCTCCTTTTCTCTCTTTTTTTTTTTTTTTTTTTTTTAACACTGTGACTCTTCAAAGAGAATTTTCCACACTTTGGACACCTGCTGTGTTTAAAGGCTTGGGAAGCCTTTTTAATTTGAAAAAGGCCCACTGAAAACAGAAACACTTGAAAGGAAAAGCACTCAGGAAATATTAATACGAAAGAGGTGGGATCCATGTGTGTTCCTTTGAAAAGTTCGAATATCTGAAAGCTCAGACATACCTTGATAGGCACCAGCAGGTCAGCCAGGATGTGTGACACCACAGTTCAGTTGGCCACAGGTCCTTTTTTCCTTTCGTTTTAAAGAACTACACAGTGGTTTGAACTCAGAGACTCCTCACGGTCTATATTTGACTGTCACGTTTTGAACAACTGATTAGGCAGCCTCCAAATATGCAAGGATGTGTTTAATTATCTGAAATTACAGGGTGGGGGGTTGCATTTTTTGACACATAGCTGGAGGTTTTCTCTTTTGAAAGATCTAAAGCCAGTTTATGGTGTAAGAGGAGTCAGGACCAGGCTGGTGCCAGGGAAGACACTGTGGAGGGACACAAGTATTTGTGAAAAAAAAACTTCACAGAAATACTTGCTTCCAAATTAAGTCTCTAAATCTAAGACAAAACCATCCACCTCAAAGCATGGGATGCATCATTTATGCTCATCTGGAAGAGTTTTGAGTTAAAAATGCAAAATCCTGTGGCCATCTGGAACTGGGTCAAGTGAGGTGCCCCCACAGGAGACAGTGGCCAGACCCTTGGGATCTCAGCAAGGATTTTGGATAATGTTTAACTCCAATTACTAAATAAAAAAACCCCCAAATCTTCTCCACGACTCTTTTGCTGGGCAGGTCAACCACAATTTGGGAGCTTTGCTGCTGACACAAGACTGTTCCCCTGAACTTTGGAGATGCCAGGATTTCTCCTGCTCAAGGCCCAGCCCAAACCCAGCACTGCTCAGCTGGAGAGAGACAACGAGGGGACAGAGCCCAGGGACAGCCCCGGGGCTGCTCCACCCTGCAGGTGGGACCTGTCTGGGGAAGAACTGGGGGAGGAGGAAGAAGGGGAGATAAAAATGAAAATTCAGTCACTCACAATTTCCCTCTGGATTTCAAGTGCTGTTCCTGTGAACAGGTCATAGGTCAGGTTGGATATTGGGAAGGAATTCCTGGCTGTGAGGGTGGGGAGGCCCTGGCACAGGTTGCCCAGAGAAGCTGTGGCTGCCCCTGGATCCCTGGAAGTGTCCAAGGCCAGGTTGGATGGAGCTCTGAGCAACCTGGGCTAGTGGAAGGTGTCCCTGCCCATGGCAGGGGGTGGAACTGGATGATCTTCAAGGTCCCTTCCACCCCAACCCATTCCATGTCCTTGCCCATCTCTGGCAGCTCCAGCTCTGTCCCACCAGCAGCACAGGGAGGTCTCAGACCCTCAGCAGCTCCAGCCCAGAGGCAGCTGCAAGACTTGGGGTTAAACTGTCAGTTTAATGGATTTAAACTGCCAGGGAGTGGGTTTAGATGGGATATTGGGAAGTTATTCTTCCCTGGGAGGGTGGGGAGGGGCTGGGATGGAATTGCCAGAGAAGCTGTGGCTGCCCCATCCCTAGAAGTGTCCAAGGCCAGGTTGGAGCAACCTGGGGTGTCCCTGCCCATGGCAGGGGATGGAACAGGATGAGCTTTGAAGTCCCTTCCAACCCAAACCAGTCTGGGATTCTTTGCAGGACTTTCAAAGCTGAAACCCTTCTGTAACTCAAGTATCTCCCCACTGTCTTTCTCTTGCATTTACCCCCTGAAATGCTGCTCCCAACAACATGTCAACAGTTCCTTAATGTTGCTGAAACCACAAATTCACACCAGTGATTTCCTCCAACCCCTCCAGTGTCCTCCGGTCCAACACAAACCCCTCCTGCCTGGTGGGGCTGCCCCGCAGGAACAATGAAGGATTCCTGCTCAGCAAAGGGCAAATCCCACATGTCCCAGCTCCTCAAAAAGCCACAATCACTCACATTGTCATCAGGAAGCACGACATGCCTTCGGCTTCCGAAATCCTGCTGCGCTCTTTGTGTCCCATCCCAGCAGCTCCGAGATAATAAATAATGACAACACACAGCACTGACATAACACTTCTATTCTTGGAGCACAAAACGCTTCATGAATGCACACAAACATAATTAATTCAATTTTCCAAGTGTGGAAACTGCATGGAGAGATTCAGGGTTTTTTTCCCTGAAGTTCTACGGGGAGTGAAGTGGTGGAAAGTGGTTCCTTTAACCCTGTCCTGTGGTGGTTTTGGGTGCAGAACAGCCAAGAGTGGAGCTCCCTGCTCAGTTGGGGCTGGCTGGAGACAAGGTGTGAAAGCTTCTCTCTGTCTCATGTTTTGTTTGTCAGTTTGGATGCAGCCAAGGCCGGCAGTGGATGTGGTTTGAAGGCTCCTGTGGGAGCCTTCAACACTTCTCAGAGCCATCCTCCAAAACAAACCCACCCAGTGGAGCTGCAGGGGCTGTTTCCTCCCCAGGAGCCCAGACGACGTTCACTTGAGGGAAATAAAGATGAGGAAAGGTCCAGGAGAAGTTTTCTGCCGGGATCCACACCCAGAGCTCACTCACTGACCAAAAACCAATCCCTTTCCTTCCCAGCACTGAGCTCCAAGCAGGATCCCAAAGCAACAACCCAACACCCAGGTTAAAAATTGCTGACTTTTAATGTCTCCAGGAACACACTCAGATGAGAAAAGTGATGGACTAAGCTAAGGCTTCATCTCCTGGATTCTTTGTGTTCAGCAGCCTCCGTGCAGCTGAGCTCCCCCATCTCCAAGTGGAACAGAATAAACCACCTAGAGGGATACACAGGATTAAAGACCAAATAATATTCCCAAAATAAATGGAGATGTGTGATTTCTGGCAGTGGGGACAGAGGGTGTTTTCTTCTTTCTTCATGAGAAATGTGTGGATGGAAGTTGTTCTGTAGGTCAGGAAAACTCACTGTGCCCAACGCTGTGAGTGGATTTACCGGATATATCTGGGGCAATTATTAATTTGACTGTTAATTCAAGGAGAATATGTAACATTTTCCACACATCACCATGGAACAGGTATCAATGCATTGCCCTGGCAGGAAAACCCATGGCAATTTAAGCAAGCACAGAAAATGCCTGTATGGTAGAGAAAATAACAACTAAAAATCACAACAGTGTGCACATGGGGGGGAATAAAGTGAGTTCTGCGAGGCAAGACACAGTTTAAATTAACAATACAGAGCTGAGGAAGGATCTCCAGTGGCTGAGTGAGCAGCCTGGTGAGAGGCTTCCATAATAGGGGCTGCACAATTTAGTTTGAAGCCAATAAAGGAAAACAAATCTGCTGCTCAAATAAACCAGAACACATTTATACACTCAGAGCAGCAGCTGGAAAAGTTGGAGCTGAATACTGGGGACATCAATAGGCAAAACCAGCAAAAACAAAAGGCAAAACCAGGCAAAAGCAGCCCTATTTCCCATCATTTGGCCTCCCCATGTTGGATGTGAAGATGAGGAGACAGAGGTGTCACCCCGTGGCACCCCCAGGCTCTGTCCTGGCTGTGTGACAAGGACAGTGTCACAGTGCCACTGAGCTCCTCACAGCTCACACAGGGCCAGGGTTGGAGCTGCAGCACAGGGGCTGCTCCCCCTGTGAGCCACAGGAGCAAGGATCACAAAATATCCTGAGCTGGGAGGGACTCACAAGGACCATCCAGTCCAACCCCTGTCCCTGCACAGACACCCCAACAATCCCACCCTGGCCCTCAGAGCGTTGTCCTGGAGCTCTGGCAGCCTTGGGGCTGTGCCCACTGCCCTGGGGAGCCTGGGCAGTGCCCAACCAGCCTCTGGGGGAAGAACCTTTGCCTGAGATCCAACCTGAGCCTGCCCTGATGTGGCAGAACAGGAGCTGCCCTTGGAGAGCTGCCCCAGATGATCCAGCTCCAGAGTTGGACACCTTCCCATGCAAGTGGGGGCCTCAGCACATCCAGTGGGACAGAGTGGGAAAAGCAGGGATGCAGCAGGGATTACAGGGGTCACTGGCACAGGTTGCCCAGAGAAGCTGTGGCTGCCTCATCCCTGGAAGTGTCCAAGGACAGGTTGGACAAGGCTTGGAGAACCCTGGACTGGTGGAAGATGTCCCTACCCATGGCAGGGGGTGGAATGAGATGGTTTTTAAGGTCCCTTCCAACCCAACCCACTCTGGGGTTCTGTGGCTCTGTGTCCCATCCACCCCTGTGATTCTGCAGTGGAGCAGAGGATGGGCACAGGGTGCTGTCCCTCTGCAGAGTGACCTGCAGGACACCACCAAACTCCCTGTTGCATCAACTGTGGCTTTTTGCCTCATCCTGCTTTGCTTTCAGACAGTGAGAAATGCAGCATTTCTGACTTCTCCAATCCACGTGGGAGGAGACACCTGATTCAAATGAACCCAGCACTCCAAAAGGCCTTTTCCCCTCCGTACCCCCTGAGGAAGAAACTCCTGTCAGTGATATGTCAGGGGCACTGCTGGGGATTCACGGTATTTCTGCAAGCAGGAGATGCCTGGATCAGTAAAGGACAAGTCCTTCCAAACTGTTTCCTCTCCACCCAGCTCCATTTCAAGCCCCACCTGTTGGACCCAGAGCCAGCTGTTCCTCGAGGTGAGATTTCTGCAGACTTTGTGGCTTTTTCACAGCAGAGAATTTGGGATAAACAGCATATAAATGGCTGCTCTCAGAAGGCCTGTGACTGAAGAGTTCATGGCTTTTCACCTTTTCCCCATCTGCCACAAAAGGAGGGTGGAAAGGGAGAGAGCTCAGAATAGCAGCTATTCACCAGCATCCTCTGAATCCCACTGGAAAGGGAAAAGTGAGAGGCCACAGCTTGACAGTCCCTGAGGGCTGAGAGTGGGAATGTTGTCCAGGGTTGCAGCACCACCAGAGAGGTTCTTTGTCTGCAGGTTGGTCTCAAGGCCAGGCAGGATGCTCTGAGTGCTGCCAAAGGGCACCTGCTGATGGCTGTGCTCTCCTCCCAGGCCTTGAAAATTCAGTGTGGAAATGCAAGATGGCAGGTGGGACAATGCCAGGGGTGTCTGCAGGGAGGATTGTTGGATTTTCTTTTTTAATCTTCAGGAAAAAAATAGGCTGGTTGGGCACTGCCCAGGCTCCCCACGGCAGTGGGCACAGCCCCAAGGCTGCCAGAGCTCCAGGAGGGTTTGGCTGAACACATTCTGTGGAAAGCTTTGCATTCTCTTTTGGCAAGGAATTGTTCTTGTTGTCCATCAAGACACATAAAAGTTCTCCCACCAACTTGGACAGAAAACCACAAACCAGGTAATTTAACTCTTGGAATCCCAGAATCTCCTGAGCTGGAAGGGACACACAAGGGTCATCCAGTCCAACCCTCAGCTCTGCACAGGCCCAGCCCCAAGAGTCACCCCCTGTGCCCCAGAGGATCAGCCAAAGCCTCCTGGAGCTCTGGCAGCCTTGGGGCTGTGCCCACTGCCCTGGGGAGCCTGGGCAGTGCCCAACCAGCCTCTGGGGGAAGAACCTTTGCCTGAGATCCAACCTGAGCCTGCCCTGACACAGCTCCAGCCATTCCCTGGGTGCTGTCCCTGCTCCCCCAGAGCAGAGCTCAGTCCCTGCCCCTCCTCTGCCCAGGCAGGAAGAAGATTCCCCTCAGCTATAAAGAGATTTCTGTTGGAGCACAGAGTAAAGCTCATGTGCAAAGACTCACTTTTATACTCAGAAACTTCCACTGAAGGAGATAAGAAAACTCTTGAAGACACCTTAAAAACAATCCCCACCATAGGCAAGTCCAGGAGCTTTAAGATAATGAAAACATCGGGGTTGCAGCACAACTAAATGTTTTAAAGAAAAAGATGTTTTTCAATGGGTCACGAACCCCATTTCTATGTTGTCATTCCTCTTGTCAAAATAGGCTTTATCTTGCACTATTTCATTAACACATTGAAATAACACAACTTCTAATTTATAGACCAGGCAACCTGCTGAGATTTCAGGGCGTTACAGCAGCAAATAATTTCAACAATATCCAAGGCTGCTGCATCTCTAAATCCACCCTGGTTGTGTCCATCTCACTGCTGCTCTTAGTTAATCTGAACTTATGATGGCAATCCTGATTTCAGGGAAGATAAAAGTCTTGTTGTTGGATGGGATGGGAGGAACTTCTTAGGGATTTTCTCTTCCTCTGTCCCCTGTCTCTCCTCCAGTCCCAGACTCCAGTAACAGGACACAGCATTCAGCCTGAGTGACACATCATTGACACCTTTCCCTCCAAACATCCCACAGGTTTTCCTGGAGCAAAGCTGCTCCAGAGTGACAGAAATGCCTCTGAAAGGAAGGCCCAGCTGAACCTGAGCAATCAGCTCATCAGCAGCCTCTCCCCCAGCTTTTCCTTTCCAAGGTGTGCAACTTTTCAGGAGGCACTAAAAATAAACCTGGAGCAGGAAAATAAATCACCAGCGCTTCCAAGATGAGAAGAGCACTGACTCAACTCCTGCAGTACCTGAATCCTGAGGATATTCAGAGTGCACAGAGATCCCCAGGCAGGTGGGAAAGCAGGAATTACACAGCAGGCAGAGGTATCCTCATAAAAACAGGCTGGATCCTGCAAACCCAGACACCTCAGGTAACACTGACATCACTCTTTATGCAAAATCCAAGAGATTAACTCGAGCTTGTTGTGACAACCCCCCTGCCCAGAGAAGTCAGTACATAAATTCAAGGTATTTACTGCATTTGTTCTTTAAATGATGTGCTTTGATCTCCACCCTGATAACGAGGGAGTAATTGAGGCTGGCCTAAAGCACCTGAGGCTGGCCTAAAGCACCCTGGCAGCTCTTGTGCAGCACAGGGAGCCAGCAACTGGGTGTACTTGGCATCCCTACATCCCCTGATACTGCTGGAGAACATAACACGACTCTTCTAGGTTGGGAAGTCCAGAAGGAACACACTCCAGCACCCAGCTTCTCGGCTCCAGCACTCCCAAACCCCACAAGTGCTGCATCTTTTCTCATTTTTCACAAAAAGCAACTCTCAGTCAATGTAATTATTTGTTACAATGCAGCTGGTTAAACTGCAAAGAGGCTGAACTCAGCTTTTGACTCAGTCAGGACTGAAAGGGAGTTTATCAGCACTTAAATGAGATGATAAAAAAGAGGGAGAGAGATTTTTTACAGTGATAGGACAAGGGGGAATGGTTTTAAACTGAAAGAGGAGAGATTTAGATTAGATACTGGGAAGGAATTCTTCCCTGGGAGGGTGGGGAGGCCCTGGCCCAGGTTGCCCAGAGAAGCTGTGGCTGCCCCTGGAATCCTTGGAAGTGTCCAAGGCCAGGTTGGAGCAACCTGGGCTGGTGGGAGGTGTCCCTGCCCATGGCAGGGGGTGGAATGAGATGGTTTTTAAGGTCCCTTCCAGCCCAACACAGTCTGGGGTTCTGTGATGTCTTGCAGAACCAGCAACAGGGATGGCACAGAAGGGACACATCTCTGCAGACACCCCAGGATCAGCTGGAACAGGAACATCTCCATGGTTTGCTGGAACAGCAATGTGGGTTTGGCCTGTCCAGTAGGGAGATGCTCCTGGAGATCAGGACTAGAATTCAAAATAGGAGCTGGAAGAGAACTCAGTGTTATTCCCAAGGTAAAAAAGCTAAATAGGCACCAAATTCCAAGTCTAAAGCATCGAAAGCTCAGCTCTTCCACCTCCCCAGGGCCTCCATGGCTGGGACAGAGAAGGCTTAAACCACTCCTGAGCTTTGCAAAGTTTTGGGGGTAAGTAAAAAAATAACCACAGCTCCCCCAGCCAGCAGTCCCAGTTCCCACCCAGCCAGGAGGAAGGTCTCAAATTAGGGGCATCCATAGCTTGAAATAAAGAAATGGCCCCATGGCATCACTGAGCAGTTCATGATCAGCATGTCATGAACTGTGACCAGGACTGACAGGCACAGCTTGGTCCTTGCAGCCAGGGGGAAGGAAGCAAAACCAACACAGCTCTTTGCTGAAGTTCAAAGCCAAACTCCACAATGAAGCTCTTGATTAAGTGCATCTCTGTGGAAAAGCAGCTCCTTCTCCAAACAATAAAATGGCAGCTGTGGGGGTTTGTGGCCCCAAGATACTCCCACTTCACTCCTCGGTCTGGATTCCCACAGGCTGGAAACTCATCCCTAATTTAATGTACGTTTGGACATTTATACAGTGGATTTGGCAAATCCCAAATTCAGCTCCATCATTATAAATTCACTGCTGTGTTCACACTGGACTGGGAACTCCAAGACAAGGCTGTCCCTCATTAGGATGATGTGGATGGGCCCTTAATCTCCTCTTGGTGAGGAAATGGCTCTCTTCTCATGTAGTCACTGGGAGTCACATTTATCCTCCCTGGAATTCATCTTCCTGGCCACAGGAACCAGGATTTTGTACAACAGCAGCTGAGATTCTCCAATATTTCCTCTCCCACCCCCATCCTCCCTTCCACTCCTGAAGGCACCTGATGTGCTGTCCCAGTATCTCCTCAGGGATATCCTGGGATATTGTTCCAATATCAACATAACAGAGGAGCTGAGCTCAAAACTGATCTCTGGAGGCTTCCCCTCCTTGCTGATTCTCCAGGAGCTCATCCCTGCTCTCCTTGGGGTGTAACTGTCCATGGGACAGTGTCAGACACTTCCAGGGATCTGCAGAGTCCACACACAAAGTGCTCTCCTTGTCTGAACAATCAGCTCTCTCAGTGAGCAATTGGGATAACCTGGTTTTGTCTCATCTTTAATTATGTCATAAAATAATAATGGAATAGATATCACTTAGATTTCACCTCAGCAGTGAACTGTGGTGCAGTTTGAGTGGCTCTGCTGGAGGGCTGAAGAAACCAGTGGATAGAGGATAAAAATTAAAACTTCAAACGTGTCCTGTAGTCACCTTTTCCTTGCAGCTTAATGTCCAAATCCAAATTTTTGGGGAAAAGACAGGCAATGAAGGAGATTCTAAGCAATACATCCGTGCAAGGGGCAGGTGACGGTGGGATTTCTCACATCCCATATTAAAATTGTGCAGGAAATTCAGGAAGGGCAGCATCCCTTGTGCTTTCAATGCAGTTTGAAGCCTGGAATCCAGGAAATCTCACGTTACACAGATGTCTAGCAACCCAACCTCGTGGAACACCACGGGAGCTGGAGCCGAGCCTGAATTCCTGCTCTGCTCCCAGCTGATATTACACCCTGGGGTCAGACCTGGTCAGACCTCAGAGGGCACCGGTGCTGCAGCCTCGGCTTGACACTGGGGGATAAGATGATGCTCCTGCATCCCTCCAGTTGCATCCAATACTATTTTAAGGCTCTGTGCAGGAGGAGGATCCCAGGGTCATGTAACACGTGGGTAAGAAGCTATTTAGGAGTCCAGACACTAAGAGGAAAAATACAGCACCAAACTCCAGCTTGGGCCGTGCCCAGCACCTCCTGAGAGCCTCCAGCAGCAGTTCACAGCAACAGGAACCAGCACGTTGGGAGAGGACAGGGAGTGCTGCCCAAACAGGGGATCTCTTCCAGCTGGCTGCAGAAACCACCCTGCTCAGGTCCTCAGTGCTGGGTGCTGCTGCTCCCAGCAGTTCACCCACCTCCTCTGGAAAGAAATGAGTGTGCAAACCATGGAAGATCCAAACAAAAAGATTTAGTGGGTCTTGTGATGGGACCTCCCACAGGGATGCTGAGGGTGATGCTGAACCCAGAGGTCTCCAGGGTGCAGTTACCCCAGCCATGGGGACACCCTGGGTGTGGATCCAAACCCCACAGCTGCCTCCACACCTCAGGGACCATCCTTGGAGAACTTGGCTTGGCCTTGTCTGGGGTGAAGTGTGAGGAGATGGACAAGAAGGTGCTGGGCTGGAAAGGATGGGCTGAAAGGCATTAGAGGGTGTCCAGAGGAGGGAGGGAAAGGTGGTGAAGGGTCTGGAGGGGCCATGAGGAGCAGCTGAGGGCACTTGGTGTGTGCAGCTGGAGCAGAGCAGGCTGAGGGCAGAGCTCAGTGGGGGCTGCAGCTCCTCCCCAGGGGCAGCTCCGATCTCTGCTCTGGGGGAGCAGGGACAGCAGCCAGGGAACGGCTGGAGCTGTGTCAGGGCAGGCTCAGGTTGGATCTCAGGCAAAGGTTCTTCCCCCAGAGGCTGGTTGGGCACTGCCCAGGCTCCCCAGGGCAGTGGGCACAGCCCCAAGGCTGCCAGAGCTCCAGGAGGGTTTGGACAATGCTCTGAGGGACAGGGTGGGATTGTTGGGGTGTCTGTGCAGGGCTGAGGGTTGGACTGGATGATCCTTGTGGGTCTTTCCAACTCAGGATATTCTGTGATTCTCCTATTCTATGGAACAAAACCACATCAGCCCCGAGCAGTGCCATCACACCTGGGGGATGCTGCTGCCCACAGTCCCCCGGGCTGAGGTCACTGCAGTCCTGCTGCAGGGTTTGTTCTGCTGGGCTGACAGAGCTGTCTGGGCAAGCTGGGAGCTTGATCTTCCCTGCAGATCCCTCTCTGTGCTTTCTCAGGATTCCTGCTATTAGCAAGAGCAGTGCAGAGATGTTTTCACAAGGCAAGGAGAGCACATGATTAAAAGAAGAAAAAGCCTCTGATCTCTGAGCAGAGCCTTTGGCATTGAGGGTCCTACAAATTATTCGGCACTGAGTCCCCAGGAGCACAGAGAGCTGGCTGTCACCTCCTCAGGGCTCTGAGGGCACTGCATGGACTGAGGAGATCGAGATGTCAGCGTGATCTGGAAACAAATACAGCTGTTACAGATGTGAACATCTCCATGGGGAAGGGGGTCAGTGATACTTTCAGTGCAAAATACTGCACTGGCTTGGGCTGCACCTCCACACAGTGCCCCAGGATCACACCCTGCCCAGACACCCGGGAACATGGAATCATGGAAACAGGGAGGGTGGGAAAGAACTCTGAGATCATCGAGTGCCTGCAAGTCTCTACCAAGAAAGCAAAAGGATCAGAATTAATCACTGTTGGGATAAAGTGCAAATAGGAGTCAAGGTGAAAGCCCCTCCTGAGGTGTTCTATGCCTACAGGAACAGGTTCATGACTACCTGGCTGAGAAAATACAAAGCAAATGGATAAAGGATACTTAAAATAGAGACACTGCCTTTTTCTGAGATCTTTTTTAGAAACAAGACAGGAACTGAACTTCAAGAACATGAATTTCCTCAAAGGGAAGAGGAGGGACCTGGAGAGCCCATTGCACAGCAGCATCCCCAGAGGGCAGGGACTGAGGGCAGCCCTGGGGCCAAACTCTTCCCTCAGGGATGCCCTTTCCTCTCACCAACTGAATTTCCTTGTGGCCAGAAGGCACTGAAAGGGAAAGGCAGTGCTGCTAAAGGTCCTGTCTCACAGCTGCAGCCGTGAGGAAGAGCAGGGCTGGGTTTGCCCTCCCAGCCCCAGATGTGCAGGGCTGGGTTAGGGTAAGGAAATCCAGACAGGCACAGTCTGGGCAGACACTGCTGACAGAACAGAGCTGGGGCCACATGTGGAGGGATCAATGCTCAGCACTGCAATGAAAGACACATGAGATCACTCAGGGCTGAGGGCCCCAGTCCTCAGCGGGTGTCACAGCACAGGAAACAGGGATTGCAAACAGGGCTGGGCTCTGCTCCCCCAGTGCCAGCTACAGAATCCCAGAATCCCACAACCTCCTGAGTTG
>NW_020885008.1:954976-957328 GCF_003945725.1 Corapipo altera | reverse complement strand
TAACTTTCTTATATATGGGTCAGCCAATTTAGTTCCTGAGGAGTTACCCCAAAATAAGAGAGCACAGAATTCCTGCTGTGCCCCTGAGCACCCAAAAAGGGTGTGGAAGGAGCCCCAGAGCCAGTGCCCATTGCCCAGCAGGATCATCCTCTCCAGGCAGGGCTGGGATGGTCCTGGCAAAAAGCAAAGGACAAGGGGAATAATGGCTGCAAATTGAATCTAACAGCATTTCTGGGGAAAAGACACCTGAACCCAGGAAGCCCGGAGGGGAATTCTAGTCAGCATGGGGAGGCACATCCCAGGACTGCTCTGGGAGCTCAGAGCCAAGAAAAACATGTGCTGTGCAAACAGACACTGTGACAGTCCCACCTGCAGCTCCTCTGCAGAACCAGCTCCCCCAGGGAGCCCTGCCAGCCTCCCGGCCTTTCCCACCACAGCATCTCAGCCCAGCTCCTCCCTGGGCTCTCCAAAGAGCTTGGCCCCGTGAAGGATTGTCCTCCAGGAGTTTGTAGCCTCTTGGAAACGTCCAGGCTCACTCAGCAGTAATTTCCATCAGTGATGGTTGTGTACTCAGGCTCTTCTCTATCAAGACACCTCCACACCTCCTGCTCAGTGCTGCCCCTGAGCCTGGACCTGCCTGCTGAGCCCCTGTGAGCTCCCCCCTTGTGCTGTGCCCCACAGACACCCCAGAGCCACGGGGCTCCTTGTCTTCTCTGTCCCTGGCTACACTGCTCCTGTTGATCCCAGCACAGCATCGGAATCCCCTTGAAGAACCTTCTCGTGGGGATCCACCTTCATCCCCACACAAATCTCTCTCTCCCCACACCAACCATTTCAGCACTTGACAACCAGTGTTGGGTTTTTGTGGCTAGAACCAAACCCAAATCCAGTCAATATCTCCAAACAACCACTGTGACATCCAGGGAGGTGATCATCACCTTTATCACCTTTCTGCCTTGAAACAGGGCCAGCAGGAAATCCCAGCTATGAGTTTGAAGACCACAAAGCTTCTCCAATGACTGAGTCACTTCTTTTTCGGGTGATAAAGCCTGACACCTACACATCTCATCCACAGATGTGATATGGAGTGCCCACCACACCAAATACCCAAAACAGGCTGCCCAGAGAGGCTGTGGCTGCCCCTGGGACTGTTCAAGGTCAGGTTGGAGCAATCAGGTCTGATGGAAGGTGTCCATGGGGGTGGAACAAGATGATCTTTATGGTCAGTGCCAACCCAAACCATTCTGTGATTTTACACCGTCCAAATCCACAGCCAGTGCCCACCACAGCCCTGCTTTGCTGAGTCTGCAGCAGATGCTCAGAGATCTTTGGAGAGAAGATGTGCAGAACTTCACCCTCCAAGCTCCACGTCCACCCTGTGCTGCTCCTGCCACGGCTGCACCACTGCAAGGGCTGCACAGAGGAGTCACTTCTCCTCCTCTTGGTTTATCTGCCCTTGAGAGAAACCTTTGCAGTCACCTGATGAACTGAGAGTGACACTCCAGCACCAGGCAGGCTTCAAGGTCTCCACATACCAGACACAGTCTGGCTCTGAGTGGAGAAAGTTTCTCACCCAACCTTAAAGATCTCACTTATCCCTAAATATTATGGAATACCCTAAGCTGGGAGGGACCCACAAGGATCATCCAGTCCAACCCCTGGCCCTGCACAGACACCCCAACAATCCCACCCTGGCCCTCAGAGCATTGTCCAAACCCTCCTGGAGCTTTGGCAGCCTTGGGGCTGTGCCCACTGCCCTGGGGAGAAAGAAGGAAAGAGAGAGAAAGAGAAAAAGAAAGAAGAGAGGAAGGAGAGAAGGAGAAGAGGGAAAGAGAGAGAAAGAAGGAAGGAAGAAATGAAAACAAGAAGGAAGAAAGGGAGAGACAGGGAGAGGAAGAAGGAGAAAAGAGAAGAGAGAGAGAAAAGAGAGAGAAAAAAGAGAGAAAGAGAGACGAGAGAGAAAAGAGAAAAAAAAGAGAGAAAAGAGAGAGAAAAAGAGAGAAAGGAGAGAAAGAGGGTAAGAGAGAAAGAAGATTAGATAAAGAAAGAAGGAAGGAAGAAATGAAAGAAAGAAGGAAGAAAGGGAGAGATAGGGAGAGAGAGAGAAAGAGAGAGAAAAGAGAGAAAGAGAAAAAGAGAGAAAGAGAAAAGAGAGAGAAAGAGAGGGAAAAGAGAGAAAAGGGAGAAAGAGAGAGAAAAGAGAGAGAGAAAAAGAGAGAGAAAGAGAGAGAAAAGAGAGAAAAAAGAGAGAGAAAAAGAGAAAGAAAGAGAGAGAAAAGAGAAAGAGAGAGAAAAAGAGAAAAAGAGAGAGAGAAGAGAGAGAAGAGAGAGAAGAGAGAGAAGAGAGAGAAG
>NW_020885008.1:954514-954966 GCF_003945725.1 Corapipo altera | reverse complement strand
AGAGAGAGAAGAGAGAGAAGAGAGAGAAGAGAGAGAAGAGAGAGAAGAGAGAGAAGAGAGAGAAGGAAGGCAGGAGCCCTGGGCAGCAGGGCAGCGTGTCCTGGGCAGCCCCAAAGGGGTGGGGGCAGTTGGCACCTCCTGTTGCTGCCCAGCCAAGGGAAGCCAAGGGCAGCCCTGGGCAGCACCGTGTGCGGGCACAGAGCCAGCCAAGGGGCTCCGGGATGGAAACCGGGGAGAGGAAGGAGGAAGGAGAGAGAGGAAAACAAACCCCCATCCCTCCCCAAACAGCCCGAACAGAAACAACCGGCCCGGGGGAACCTTCCCCGGACCCCTCGGGGTCACGAGTGGGCGGCTGCAGTTTGGTCCCGCGGGCTGGGTGGTCGGTGGGTGGTGGGTGGTTGGTGAGTGGTTGGTGGGTGGTTGGTGGGTGGTTGGTGGGTGGTTGGTGGGTG
>NW_020885008.1:899318-954504 GCF_003945725.1 Corapipo altera | reverse complement strand
GTGGGTGGTTGGTGGGTGGTTGGTGGGTGGTTGGTGGGTGGTTGGTGAGTGGTCATTGGGTGGTTGTTGGATGGTTGTTGGATGGTTGTTGGATGGTTGGTGGGTGGTTGGCGGTTGGTTGGTGGGCGGTTGGTGGGTGGTTGGTGGGTCATTGGTGGGTCGTTGGTGGGTGGTTGGAGGGTGGTTGGTGGGTGGTTGGTGGGTGGTGGTTGGTTGATGGTTGGTTGGTGGGTGGTTGGTGGGTGGTGGGTGGTGAGTGGGTGGTCAGTGGGTGGTCGGTGGGTGGGTGGTGGGTGGTTGGTAGCTGGTTGCTGGGTGGTTGGTGGGTGGTCACAGCCACGTTCCAAGGCTCCCCCCGGGCACGGGGGTTGTTTTAAGGGCTGTCCCGTGTCCCCGGGAGGATGCTCCGTTCGCATCCACCGCGGGCAGCGATGAACCGGCGGGTGTCGGTGACCCAGGGACGCGACACAAACCACGCAGGGCAGAGCGAAGGCTTTTGTCCTGCAAATCTCAGCTCTTGGCACGCCAAAAAATCAAATTAAAATTAAAAAAAAAATAAAGGAGAAAGAGGGGGGAAAGGGGTTTTCCTTGGGGCTGTTTTTCCAGCGTTAGTCCTGTAGGTGCTCAAGAGCCACGTGCCAGGAAGGAGGTTTGTGCCCGCTGGCACAAGGCACCACCAAGCCCTCGGGCTCCACCGTTTGCATCCCAGGAAAACCTGGAATTGCTGCCCCAAGTGCTGCACTTGCAGGGAGGGTGCTGCTCCCTCCAAAAACACCCTTCAGCAATGAGGTGGGGCTGGGAGAACATGCTCAGGGTAATTTGGAGGCCAGAGCAAAGTAATTGTATTTAAAATATATATATATATTTATGGCCTGGTTTGAATGCTGCTAAAAAGCCACAACCACTTCTTCAGAACTGTCTCTTGCAACAAGCCTGTTGCTGTTGTTTCTTCTGGAAAACTAATACCTCCAGCCCCAAAATACAGTGAATTTCTGAATGTTCCAGCAAGAAATTAAAAATTTCTGCTTTCCTTTGTTGCAGCCTTATAATTTCTTTATAAAATGTAGATACATTTTATATAAATTTATATATATAGAATATATATATATAAAAATATACAAAATGTATATTTTATAGTTTGCATAAATAAACATATATATATATATTACACATACAGCATTCTGCTCTGGCAAGTCATCAGCTCACTTTGCAAAGATAAATGAGAAAAAGTGGGATATGATGGACACAGCATTAGACCACTGAAAGAAAAGGGTTGGGGTTTTTATTATTTATTTTTTTAAGTTGTATTCTCCACTGTCACAAAAGTAAAAGAGTGCAAGAAGGTACCAGGAAACTACAGAATTTTCAGGATAAGCAGCAGTATTTAGAGTTATAGGACATGGGATGGAAAATCAAGTGACAATTGCTTGTGGAATCAGAGGAAAGTTGCCCAGATAATGCAAGTTCTAAAGGAAAATTGGTATTTCGATAAAAATCCAAGTTAAAAGCATATTTATGGGCAGGGTAACACAGAGGCCAAATGGGCAAAACCTCTTCCTTGGAATATGCAGTTTTCAGGAAATGCAACTTTTTTTTGCTTTTTATATTCCCTAGAAAATGTTCTGAGATAACCCAGGAGGTTTTTATTTTCCATTCTGCAGAGGCCCATCCTGCTCCACCCTTCCCCACGCTCATCTCTCTTCCCTAAATGTGGCCACACTCCTGGATGGGCTGCAAAGCCACCCTAAGAAAACAGCCATGTCTGTGCACAACAGTCTCTTCTGACTCTGCCAACTCAGCAATAATTATTGTGTTTTCACTCTGACTCTTCTCACACGGGTGTCACAAACGTGGGCACGACCAGTGGGGTGGAAGAGTTTAGGAAATATCCCTGAAAATCATTTTCTGCTGCCAGGGTGCCTTGGCCATCACACAGAGACACTAAACCCCACCAAAACCACCTCCTGAAGGTTCTCACCCCCAGCAGCAGGAACTGGGGATCCTCTCCCACCTCAGCTCTGCCAGTCCTGGAATCATGGAATGGTTTGGGTTGGAAGGGATGTTAAAGACCAACTACTTCCACCCCCTGCCATGGGCAGGGACACCTTCCACCAGCCCAGGTTGCTCCAAGCCCCGTCCAACCTGGCCTTGGACACTTCCAGGGATCCAGGGGCAGCCACAGCTTCTCTGGGCAACCTGGGCCAGGGCCTCCCCACCCTCCCAGCCAACAATTCCTTCCCAATATCCCATCTCTCTCTGCCCTCTGGCAGTGGGAAGCCATTCCCTGTGTCCTGTCCCTCCATCCCTTGTCCCCAGTCCCTCTCCAGCTCTCCTGGAGCCCCTTTAGGCCCTGCAAGGGGCTCTCAGCTCTCCCTGGAGCCTTCTCTGCTCCAGGTGAACACCCTGGACATGAAATAAAATCACAGGTAGGAAAAGACCTCTGAGATCATCGAGTCCAAATGACATTCTGCCTGTTCTGGTCCAGTGGAAGTGGCCTGTTGTCTGCCAACTCCTGTCTTTGCAGGCTTCCCTTAGGGAGGCACCCACAACCTTTTAATTATTGACCCTGTAATGCAGGGCAGAGTGACATTATTTGCCAGTAATACAATCCCAGAGGAGCTGCTCTCGTCTCTAATTTTCCAATAAGCAAATTGAATCCCTGTGTCCAAGCAGCCCTTTCCCTCCCAGCTCCCCATACCCATGTGTGGAGCTTGTGTCCCAAATATCCACGTTTGACATTAGGAAGAAATTCCTTACAGAGAGGATAAACAGCCATTGGAATGGGCTGCCCAGGCAGGGGTGGAGTCACCATCCCTGGAGGTGTTTAAGGTGAGACTGGATGTGGCATCAGTGCAAGGGATGGAGGGGCAGGACAAGGGGGAATGACTCTTCCCCCTCTTCATTGCCCTCCTTTGGACACTCCCTAATGGCTTCATATCTTCCTTATACTGTGGTACCCAAAACTGCCCCAGGATTGCAGGTGAAGCATCTCCCACATTTCATTTGAACACACACTTTCCTCCCCGCCCATTCCTGGGTGCACACAGACACTTCCCAGCTTTCCAAGGAGCCTGAAGGAAGCCCAGAGCTGCTGAGTCCCCAAGCAAACGAGGCTCAGGAGTTCCAGCAAGTCCCTGATTGCTGCAAAGGCTCATTAATCCTCTCCCAAATCCACTGATGTCACCAATCTGCTGCTCCAAGTGCCCGGTGTTTTATGGCCCCTCACAGCTCAGCACAGTCCCCAGTTCACCCCATCCAATAACCCAGATCTCTACCAGGGAGCCACAGCCCTCCTTCCACGCTGCAGGAGCTCTCCCGACATCCATCCCTGCTCCAAAGGGCCGGGATCACACCTGCACCACTGGCAGCTCCTCACACAGCTCAGATCACAGGACATGCTGAGCTGGAAGGGACCCACCAGGATCATCGAGTCCAGCTCTGAAGGGATCAACCCCATGGAGGTGCAAACTGCAGGATGCCAGCACTGGGCTTGACTCAGAAAAACATTTAGGAACGTGTTTAAGTACAACCTGATCCAGGATGGCAATTAAACACACTCTTACAGGCAGGCACATGCTGGAATGCTGGCCTGGAGGGCGATGCTTTCGGAAATTGGGGCCCCTTCCAAGGAAGGCGCAGTTGTTGGGTGGATTAACACCCACTGCTTTGCACTGCTGGGGTCTGCAGATGTGTGAACAGGCTGGGGAGACAGGAAATTTGGAAGCCTCTCACCTTGACTGGCTTCATCAAGCAGCTGGTGTTCAGAGAATATTCTGAATTATTCTCTGCGTTCCAGTGGCCGATGGAGAACTGAACACACTCAGAATCACAGAATGGGGCAAGTTGGAAGGGACCACAGTGGGTCATCTTGTCCCACCTCCCTGCTCAAGTAGGGTCATCCTAGATCCCACAGGATTGCATCCAGACAGTTCTGGAATATGCCCAGGGAGGAAGATCTGGGCAGCCTGTTCAGTGCTCGGTCACTGCAAAGGGAGGAAGTTCTTCCTTGTGTTCCCAGTCCCCCTGCATTTCATCCCAGGCTCAGGGTCCTGCCTGGCAGCACAATGACCCCCAGGAAAGCCAAAGGGGTCACAGGGGCTGCCAGAGACCACCCCAAGCACTGCCCTGTCTGTATTAAATCCATTTAATTCTTGCTTTGGCACCGTTTGGTGCCTATTCCCATTTGCAGCAGTGGAACAAACAGCTCATTGCTGTTCTGTCTGGGATGCAGTGCCAGGGAGGGTTCTGCAGACCCCTCTGCCCACGCTCTGCCCATCCTCATCCTCAGGTTCCTGCTGCACATGGCACAGTGAGTCCTGCAGCTGGGAGAGCTGCCAGAGGGAGAGGGGACAGCAAACATGGCAGGGGGAAGAAAAAAAAAGCTTTTCCCCTTGTTTTTCTATTAATACTGACTTTAGGAAATGTTTTCGTTCTTGTTCCTACAGACTACAGCATGGGTAGAGCTGAGTGTGAGATGCTGCTACAGGGGTTACCTAAAACTGTGGAATCCCAGAATGTGCTGAGCTGGAAGGGACCCCTAAAGATCACCCAATCCAACCCACAGCCCTGCACAGGCCCAGCTCCAAGAGTCACCCCCTGTGCCCCAGAGGATCAGCCAAACCCTCCTGGAGCTCTGGCAGCCTTGGGGCTGTGCCCACTGCCCTGGGGAGCCTGGGCAGTGCCCAACCAGCCTCTGGGGGAAGAACCTTTGCCTGAGATCCAACCTGAGCCTGCCCTGACACAGCTCCAGCCGTTCCCTGGCTGCTGTCCCTGCTCCCCCAGAGCAGAGCTCAGTCCCTGCCCCTCTGAAGAAGCTGCAGCCCCCCCGAGCTCTGCTCTCGGGCTCCTCTGAATCCTCCACGTGCCCTCATTACCTCCACCAGCTTCACTTTTGCTTTGAGCCTTCACTCAGGGGTCTGTGGAGCTCAGAACACTCTGGACTTCCAGCAAACCAGGAGTAAAACAGGTAAAAATGATGGAGCTGAATGAGAATTCCCTGCACCAGTGTCAGGAGTTGGGAAGTTGGTGCTCTGTGGTTCCACAGGAGGGAAAAAATGCACCATCCAGCTCCAAAACCAGCACTGGCTCCTGCCCAGCACAGCAGCAAGAGGAGAAAGCCCAACACTGTCCCAAGCAGACCAGGGCACCAAACTGGAAGTGCTCAATTCTGGGGTGTCTGCAGAGGCAACCCCATCCTGGCCCCAGGTGAGGGAAATCAGTGAGAAAGGAAAGAAAATCAGATTTAAAAGAGATTTAAAAGGCTGCTCTGCTCCCTGCCTGGGTTCAGCTGTGGTTTATCCAGCTGCAACGAGTTTACATTTCTAGTAAACTTAATCCTGAACTCCTTGGGGTGGATGTTCTAAGAAAGGAAAGGAACTTCATTACTTAGTACTGGAGAGCTGCACCCACAGTGAGCTGTTCAGGGCTGTTCAGTTCCAGGCTGGGACTGAAATCTCCAGCTCTGTGCAACTCCCAGGTATTTCTGGGTGTAGTTTATATTGTGGGTTTTTTTAAATTTACTTCTGAAAAAAAAATACATTTTTTTTTTGTAAAATCCCAGATTTTTCAATTAAATATTCTCACAATATCAAAGTACCATTCAGCTTCTAAGTATGAATGATAAAATCTATCAGAGAATCCAGAGCCTGCCAGGCTGAAAGAAAGCAATTCACCTCCAAGAGAGCACTCACCTACTATTTCTATGAATAATAAATACATTAATTTATTAAGTGAATAAAATTCAGGAGACCAGAACTTATGAGCAGCTGCGCTGTGAGTAACCTGTGTGAGGATGGAACACCCAAGCCCCTGGATCTGAAAACGAAACTCAGACTTTCCCTTTGTTTTCTAAAGTTTCTTACAAGTTAAAACAGTTCTTAGATGTGAAAGTCCTAAAATTCTCTGTCTGTCTGATGCCAGAGATCTGTGTCTGTTTGTTCTGCCAATACACAGGGCAGGTTGGAAGGGGGATATTGCACATGGAAGAGCTCGGGAGGCCAAGATCTGCTCCAGGTGAGCACATTGTGCCAAGGTCATCCCACAGGCAGCAGGGAGGGGGGGATTCTGCCCCTCTGCCCCCTCAGGTGAGACCCCCCTGCAGAGCTGCCCCAGCCCTGGGGAACAGCAGCACAGGGACGTGGAGCTGCTGGAGAGAGTCCAGAGGAGGCCCCGGAGATGCTCCAGGGCTGGAGCCCCTCTGCTCTGGAGCCAGGCTGGGAGAGCTGGGGGGGTTCACCTGGAGAAGAGAAGGCTCCAGGGAGACCTGAGAGCCCCTTGCAGGGCCTAAAGGGGCTCCAGGAGAGCTGGAGAGGGACTGGGGACAAGGGGTGGAGGGACAGGACACAGGGAATGGCTTCCCACTGCCAGAGGGCAGGGATAGATGGGATATTGGGAAGGAACTGTTGGCTGTGAGGGTGGGGAGGCCCTGGCCCAGGTTGCCCAGAGAAGCTGTGGCTGCCCCTGGAATCCCTGGAAGTGTCCAAGGCCAGGTTGGACGGGGCTTGGAGCAACCTGGGCTGGTGGAAGTGTCCCTGCCCATGGCACAGGGTTGAATAAGATGAACTTTAAGGTCCCTCTTCCCAGTTTGTGATTCCATGATCTTCACCTCTAATTGATTTTGTTTGGTTCCAATCCTCATCACACACAGTATCAGAGTAACCAGAACAGTTACTACAACTGCTCTCCAGTAACTAGAAGGTTCACACTCATTTTCATGCACCACCACAAAACCCCCTTGTATTTATAGAAACTCCCTTGTCCCTGGTGCTCACAATAAAACTCAATTCCACTCTGTGTGACCAAAGCAGGGAGGAAATTAGTGGGACTGGAGCAACATCACAGCCCAACCTGCCCAAAGGCTTTTTCTCTGCCCCAGGATCTGCAGCTCAGGTGGGGAGGAGCAGAAGCTCCCCAGGGCTCCAAATCCCATCCCCGAGTTCAGCAGGAGGGAAATGCAGCAGCTCCTTTCCTCAGCTGAGGAGTTCAAGCAGAAAATTTCCCTGCTGGTGCCTTCTCCCAGCTGTGGTGTTATTGTTATTATCCGTGTATCTCCTGGAGAAAATATTCCTGGGGCTGCTGCTCCTCCAGCTTCCAGAGAAACTTCAGTGTCTCTGTGTGTTAATGGGAAGCAAAGAACTCTTCAGGGCTGGGGTGGAAGTGAAACTCCCCCTAATTTAATTTCAGAATAAACAAACCCTCCCAAATCTTTGAACCTGAATTATTTAGCACAAAAAACCCGAAGAATTAAACCCTCCACTGACACCAGGAGGATGTGGTGGTGAGGAGCACGTGGGAAGCAGAGAATGGCCAAATGAACCCAAGTCATAGTTTGAACTCATTCCCCTGTTTATGTAGATTTTTAAGAGGTTTAATTAAGCCACCACATCTTAAGATGGGATTTTCAAAGCTATATAAGCAATTTACAGGAATCCAGACTCCAAAGGGCAGTTCAGGTGCTCAGGATTCTTTGAAAATCCTCAACTGCTGTAATAGAATTAATGTTCTCCTCTAAATTAAATATGTATTTAGACAAAATAACCCAGGGCCACGGAGAGGAGTTACAGATGATCCCAATCTAAGCATGAGGGCAGGGTTAGATTCACATTTTACTTCCATTTCACATGTCAAAGTGTCAAATATCCAAAGTGTAAAAGTCCCAAAATTAGGGTGTCTTCAAGCAAGGAGTGGTTGGGCAGAGTCACCCAGCAGTGACCAGTGTTACCTGTGACATCCAAATTAACCAAATCAAACCATCAGCCAAATCTGGCCAAATTCTTTCCCTAAAGCTCTAGATCTGTTTAAGCTATTTAAGATAATCTAAGTCCTTATATTGGCACAAGCTGTTTAAAATGATCTGAGGCTTTAGATTGGTTTAAGCTGCTTATGCAGCTTTAAGGTTTTAAAAGGTTTAGGCTGCTAAAAAACATTTCCCCCAAGCAAGTGGGGTTGTTTGTTGGGAGCTGGTTGTACCATTTCACAGGTTTTAATATGGTGCAAACATGGAAACTGGAGTAAAATATTTTGCTTGCAACACTAAAAGTCCAAGTCAGTCAGTCCCAAGTCTACAAATACTGATGATTTCTACTTTACAGATGATTTCTATTGGCATAAGTCTGAGAGGAGTGGATGCCATAAGGGAAAGCACCAAGAACTCTCTCTGTCTTCTTTAATGAAAGAAAAGGAAAAAAGTTCCCACAGGAAATCACACAAAAACTTGATGTAATAATTCCACCTCGTTAAAGAAAAGTAGACAATATATATAAACCCAACAAATTCAGCTTTCCTCTCATCCTTTCCAGCACTGTAGCACCAAAACAGGGTTTCCCCTCTCATGCTCTTTTTGGGATTGCACCCATTTGCCAGCACAAAGGGATTTCAAATCCAAGGTGCCCACGTGGTGCTGGAAAAGCTCAATACAAGATCCCATTATCCACACAGGCACTTGAGCAACACTTCAGTATTCCAGTGGGTCCTGGAACACACAAGGGCCAGGAGGGCTCTTCCAGGGGGCCAGGATGGGTTTCATTCTCTGTATAATTCTGTATTTTATATATGTATATCAAGATGTATTTTATATATCTAACAGGTATTTTATATATATAATTATAGTATATATATAATATAGATATCATATATGTTATATACAATATATATTATATATAATATATATTATATATTATATTTTAATATATTATATATAATATGTTTATATATAATATAAATATATATTATATATGTAATATATTACATATATTACATATATTATATATATATATATATAATCTAAAGATACACTCATATGTATCAATATACATAATTCTTTGCAGCCCAGAATTATCCCCACTCAAGCAGATTTTTTGCAAGGCCCATGAACAAGCCTCACGATACTTCAAGTGAACTTCCCACCCTGCTGAGCTGCAGAGATGGAGCTGCAAGGAGCACTTCTGCTCTTTCAGTCCTCCCTGGTGGGTCCAGCTGGGCTCCAAACCCCCCCAGAGCACAATTGTCCATGAGCTCTGTGCTCCGGGTCCTGCTCCAACCCTGCAAATGCTTCCCTGCAAGGCACAGGAGGGGGGCTGAGACCTGGGAAGGGGCTGCCCAGGAGGTGGGGGGGGCAGTTCTGGCCCCTTCGTGACAAGAAGGACATGGAGGGGCTGGAGGTGTCCTGGGAAGGGGCTGGAGCAGCAGGAGCAGCTGAAGGAGCGGGGGGGGCTCAGTCTGGAGAAAAGGAGGCTCAGGGGGGACCTTCTGGCTCTGCAACCCCCTGACAGGAGGGGGGAGCTGGGGGGGGGTCAGGCTCTGCTCCCAAGGAACAAGGGACAGGAGGAGAGGGAACGGCCTCAAAATGCACTGCGGAGGGTCAGGCTGGACACCAGGAGGAATTTCTCCATGGAAAGGGTGGTCAGGCATTGGCAGGGGCTGCCCAGGGAGGTTTGGAGTCCCCAACCCTGGAGGTGTCCCAGGAAGGCCTGGCTGTGGCACTCAGTGCTCCGGGCTGGGGGACAAGGTGGGCATTTGGCACAGGGGGAAACCATGGGCTGGGAGGGCTTTTCCTCCTAATTGATTGTGTGATTCTGGGAGCCCCTCACCTGCTCCAGATCTTGGGCTCAGCCCCCAAAGCTTTGGTTCCACCCAGAGCAAAACTCAGCCCTGACCCCCAAAGCTCAGAGTCACCCCCGGGGACAGTCACCCCCATCCCTTGGGCAGCTTGAATTTCCTTCTCAAAACACTGGGAAAACAGGGCAACGCTCCTGCTCAAGGGCACACCTTTATAAACAGTGGTAACAACACATTTAGTTCCCTTTAGCCCATTTGATCACCACAGTTTCCAGTTTCCCCAGGGAGGGGACGGTCCCAAACATCCCTCCCTCCCATGAGATGCAGCAAATGCGGTTCCATCAGGACAAAGAGCTGTGTTTTCAGGCATTGGGGCACAGGCAGAGTGGGGCAGAGCCACCCCCTGCTCTCATTTACACAAACATAAAGACAGAGCATCTGGCCATGTGTCAAAAGTCCTTAATTACATGATCGAGCTTATCTTAAATATCTATTTATTGAAAGTCGTAAATGACACAAGATTGCAGTTTCTCTCACAAACACCCCGCAGACAAAGGGGGGTTGTGATTACACATTCAACCTCCCGCTTCCTTATTCCATCTTTGCCTTGCTTAACTTCCCAACTCGATGGGATATTAATGCAGGAGTCCTCCCCCTCCTCCACCTTGGCAGTTTGCTCTGGAGCACCAAGTTCCTTTGATGGTTATTCACTCGGGGAGAACCACGAAAGTTTGTTCATAATCAAAGATTTTTTTTGCCTGAGATGCATTTCTGACCTGCTTGTGCAGGCAGCACGAGTCCCTGAGCAGCTTTTGCAGTGGCAAACACTGAGCAAAATCCAAGTGACTGAGGAAAAAAATGGATAAACACTGACAGAAATAGCAACAGGAGCAACAGAAACCTGTTCTGTGCAGTTAGATGGGAAAATTACCCTCTTGATTTTCACTTTCCCCAAGCTCTGTGAGGAACAGGCTGCTCAGGGGTGGGTTCATGGCTTTAAAGTGTACAGAGCATCCCAAAACAAAGCACAGGATAACTATGGATACAGGCTAAGAATAACTGTGGATGTGGACTAATTGCAGCTTCCTCAGAGTCCTCCTGAGCTGAGGGTTATCATATGATCTGCAAAATATTCCTGATCACATCACACCAGGAGACAGCTCTGAGAAGTGCAAGGCAGTTCCAGAGCCATGATTTACCCAGGAGGGAACAGGCCTCCATTGCACCCCAAAATTCCAGTGGCAGAAGGAATTTGGGTCCCGCCAGGTGCAGGCCTACATCATCAGAGCTTTTATGCAGCTTTCCCATCACTTGTTGCATCCCTCTGTTCATTGATAAGGCAAATTCCAGCTAAATCATTTATTCTGGGAATTTAGTTGCCTTCCTGGTATTCCCCATGTAAGTTTTCCAGGATGTTTGTGAGTGCTGGTGTTATTTACGTGGTGCTAATGCCTGGTTGCTTGCATTATCCACCCCTGCCAGCTGACAGAGGGGGGCTGGAATTGGAGCATGGAATTACTACAATGGGAAGTGAAATGAGCCTGGAGCTCCTCCCCAGAGCCCCCCACGAGCAAAGCCCACCCTCAGCCTGGCACAGTGCCCACTCTGGACTGCCCAGGGTCACTGTCCCTGCACAGTGACACCTCCTTCCTGGGGTTACCATTCCCTGACAGGCATCTCCTCTCTGCTGTTGTCATCTGGGTGATGATACAATGATGATATTTTACCAGCTAAATAGTAGAACACCAGGTTCTGGGAGCTGGACCCTGCCCCAGCAGCACAGCTGGGCTGGTGCCACCAAACCCCCCCAGCTCTGGCATCTGCTGAGGTGCCAGCAAGGAGCTCAAGCCAAGGAACAACATTTTTGCCTCAGAAGGTGAATATTTCCATAAAAACAGAAACAAGAAGTCTTTTGTCTCTAAACCTGCCTGTAAACACCAAAAGGAGACCTTGGGTAGCACCAACCCAACCATCAGCCACCCCCTGCTCTGGGAGGTCGTGTCCATGCCCTCCCTCCACGGGCACCTGAGCGTGTGTTGGATGGAGGAAGGCAAATAATCCCCCATTCCGTGCTATTTAGGAGCACAACCTTCCACAGGACTTTCACTTCCAGGTCCCCATGGCTTCCCAAAGGAAAACTAAATCCCACTTGTGCTCAATCCAGTGTAATTGAGGAGTAAAGCGATTTAATTTCTGCCCCAGCTGAGAAACACCTTTTGCTCTCCCTGTAAACCAAGTCAGGTTCAACACTCCAAAAGACAACTCATTTGGCTATAATAGTTTCTATTAGTGACCTTATTTATTTAAATGTGTACATTTATTTATTTAAATAAATTTCTACTTATTTAAATTAACACTTATTTATTTAAATAAATAAATTCCTATTTATTTAATTCTTATTAAATCAATTTAATATTTTATTAGTTACATTAATTTAAAAGTTATTATTTTAAAATTTATTTTATTCTTATTTATTTAATTAATAAATTCTTATTTATTTAAGTACTCTGCCAACTCCCCAGCCCATGTTCACCCCCTGACCCGTTCCCTTCCCACTTTCCCTTGGCATTCCCTTGTGTCTCTTGTCTGGGGACACAAAGCCACTCCAAACATTTCCCTGGGTGCACACACATCCCCTCCACTTGCCAGGTAGCACAGCTTTTTTTCCCTGTATAGAATTACTGTCCAATGAATTAATCAAAGTTTTAATCAAGGCTATAATCAAACTATCACTGAGGTTGATGTTGTGCTTGCTGGGGACATCCCGGGATTGTCTGGAGAATTCCTTCCTTGCCACAGATTCCCTGCATCAAGGAGTTTGCAGGAGAAACCTGGCCAAGCTGCTTTTGAACAGCCATTAAAAACAAAACAATCTGTTTGTCTCAGTGATTTTCGTTCTCCCATGAAATTCAGTCTGATGCCAGAACTACAGGGGAAAAAAAATTGAAAATATGAGTCCAAGCAACCAAAAAGTGGCTCCAAAACTGGGGTGAATATGAACATGCCTGCAAAGGATAGGGTTACAGGGACTCTGGAAAGCAGCACAGAACCAGGTAAAGGCCACAACAAACAAGATAAGGGATGAAAAAATTTGTTTTCATGGACTAAAACACACAGGTAAAGGGGAGTTGGCTGGTGGGGATTGGAAATGCCTTTGAAACCATGGGATGGATAAGAGTTAGAGGGACTGGGATGATGCTTGTGCAGCTGAGCCTGTCCCAGAACCTGCTCTTTTGCACTTGAGCCTTTCTAAAATTCCATGTAAAATTCAATTTTTCCTTTGGTTATTTCAACCACCCACCTTTAGCAGTAACACTAATGAGGTAAAAAATACACTTCAATTCTAAAGACAACTAAAAATAAAAGCAGGTAAGGAGTTTTGTTTGGGAAGGGTTTTCAAGGACTCTGAAATCACCCCTGCCATCACCACGAGCAGCACTCGCCTCTCTCACTGGTGCTTTAAGAGTCATCTCTTCTGGAGTGACTTATTTCCAGTGCATCACTTGTTACTTCAGCCTTTACTCATTGGCAGCCCCCCAGCCCAGGGCTGTGAGTCAGCAGAGCCCTCGGTCCTTCCTCCAGGAAGGCAGGAGATGCTCCAGACACCCTGGTTTTCTCCTCCATGGCATTTATTGTCCAAGCTCCTCTCCCAGGTTCCCACACATCCCAGGGCAGGAGCTGCCGGAGCCACGAGTTGGCTCAAGGGGAAGCGAGGGAAGGACAATGTCTCTGTGCTGCACTGGGAATCTGGGCTGTTCCAGGGCTGGAAAACCCATCTGAAGGACTTGAATCCCATGAGCCTAGAGCAGCAGGGCTGTGGGATCCTCCTCTCCCAGCTGCAGATCAACCAGGATTAGGGTCGGGGTCACTGGGGCATCCTGGGTCACAACATCCCACCCAGCCCTAGGCTGGGACCAGCAGCTGGGCTCCTCCTGGGGGCCATCCCAGCAGCTATTTCTGGGCTCCCTGAGGATTTCAGCAGCATCCCATGGCCCTGGACATGAGGGTTTGCACACACACCCCCCTGAGAGACCAAACTGGCCACACCACGTGCACCGTGCCTCCCTAAATCATCCCCGTCCCCAGAACGAGCAGCCAGTTGGGACATTCACCCCCACCAGAGCAGCCACTCCCCCAGAGCAAAAAATTACATGGAGCTCCAGGGATTACCTACCTGGGAAAATATGTTTCCCCCTGCATTTCCCTACAGCACCAGAGTCCACCCAGCAAATAATGAACTGAAAAAAAACCAAAACCCGACCCCGGTGAGTGCTGCTGTCTGCAGTTGGAGCTTAGAGTCAAAACTTATTACTTGTATTTTCAATCTGCCAGGGACTCACACTGAGATCTTGGCCAAGCAGCTCCCCCTCCCTCCTCCCTGTTTCCCAGACAGAAGAAAAAGTAAGACACAGAAAGGTTAAACAGGAACAAAAAAGGCCATGCTGGTCCCCCTCACCTCAGGGAACCACCGAGATCAGAGTGGAGCAAATCCCCAGCTTACAGAGCTGGGATGTTTCCAGTCTTGGCATAAAGTTTCTGAGCTTTTTAAAGACCTAAATGAAGAGATTTGGGTGAATCTCAACATCCCCTTTGCAGTAAGGTCAGAAACATGGTTAAACACGGGTGAGCAACCACCAGCCCTCTGAAATATTTCTGAAGATCCTTTTCAGATGACAACACACACCTTTAAACAGGCAACTAAATCTGAGCTGGGCTTTGCTGGTCCTTGGTTAGTCCCTGTATCCCACATCATACATCTGCATTAACTGCACAGATTCAGCTTCACGTGGAGAAAAGAGATGGTTTTTAGCCCCTCAAAATATCTGGAGTTGTTTGTGCTCCTACCAGCACGAGGCAGAAAGATTCATTCACAGCTAGTGCAATTAAAAATTATGGGTTTAGGTCAATAGTGTGTTCCTGCTCTCCTGGCACTGATCCCTTCCTCAACAGCTCCACACTGTGAACAGAGATACATTTCTGGGAATTGCTGGCCCAGGTGGAAATCCAGAATTAAAGTGGACCTGAGGAGGAGGCCTTTAATCGCTCTGACCCAGGAGGTTCTTCTGGGGCTCCATAAAACTCCCTGGCCCATCAGCAGCCATCTCAATTCCCAGCAAATATCCCCATTTCCATGACAGGACAACCACAATCATCACCAGGAAAGGGCCAAGATGCTGGAGAGCCATTTGGAAGCTACAGCCTTGCATGTTATACATGTTTGTTTATAGGAGTTTTACAACTGTTTCAAGCAAAATAATTAACGGTATCCCTTACAAGGAAAATAATGCCCAGAATCCTTCCCAAGCATGAGCCAAACTCTGGTGCCTGGGAGGACAACAGTTTCATTTCCCTTTCTCAGGAGGTGATGAAAGGATAAAAGTGAGTGAAGCAGAGCCACCAACTCCCACCAGTCCTAAGATGGGAGAGCTCCTAACAGAGCAACTCCTGGCAGGACTCAGATGCCCCCAGTTCTGCACAGAAGCCCCCTGAGCCAAAATCCACCGTGTCCTGCTCAGACTGCTGGGGGAGGGTTTGGGCTGGGCAATGCTCAAAGGGGTTTGTAGTACAGCAGAAGCCCGTGCCCTGCTCAGGAGACACTTTCAGAGTTAAAAAAAAACCCTTCCCATCCTCTCCCTCCTTAGTTACCTCCCATTTGGGCTTTTTTGGGGAGGTTTCTCATCTAAAATGTTTTCCATTCCCAGCAGAGCAAGAGGTTGGGGCTGGAGAGGAGCAGCACGTGGTACTGCTGTGCAGAGATCCAGGCACACAGGCTCATCCAAAGGAGCAAGGAGTAAAGACCAACCCCCCCCCATACACATTTTGTTGCAGCTGGAAGAATTGCAGTCTCCAAAAGGAAAAGAAAAATAAAGTAGCGATGGACACGCTCCTTCCCCAGTACAACGTGGAAAACAGGGAGAAACCACAGTCCCACAGGACCAGTGGCCTCAGGACCAGGGAGAGGAAGGTTTAGGAAAGATCAGTGTTCTTTCCATCCCAAAGCACGAGGCTGGGGTTGCCAGCACCTGGCAGCACTTGGATGTGTTTTCTGGCAGAGCAGGAGGTCAGGGGACATGAGGTGCTCCCAGCCCCACCACAACCAGGTGCAGAGGGATATTCCCCTCCCACTGGCTCCAGATTTTAATCCTATTCTCCTGCACACGCCTCCATATCAAACTCTTAATTAAAAATTATCTGATTTTGGGAAGGGGGGCACAGACTTCACGTTAAGTTTTGGTTACTCTTCCTCTGTCAGGTTAGACCTTCACAAGTTCCCTTTCTAGGAAGCCTCAAGGGGTTGTTTATATAAAATGAGCATTTTATTTCATGTGCTGCCCACCCTCAGCTCCCACAGTTAATTGGGGTAAACTTTTTTGCAGATCCTTCCCTAAACAGTCAGGAGAAAAACCTATAAATAACCTGCGTGCACACAGAGAAATGAAATATATGGCTCCAACACAAGTAAACACCGCAAAATATGAATGCAAACTTCCAGACAAAGGGCTAATTCCTGCCCTCGGAGATTCATCCAGCCGAAGGAGCTGGATAATCCCGAGGAGGGCTGGATTTGGCCCTTGGAGAGGCCACTGCAGTCGGAACACGGCAGCAAAGCCGGAGCCCCGGCGGGAGCCGCGGGCAGGTACCGCAAGGGCTGCGGATCCTCCTCCTGCCTCCACCGGGAAGCTCGGGCTCCCAAAGCACCGACCTCGGGCTCCCCAAAGCACCGACCTCGGGCTCCCCAAAGCACCGACCTCGGGCTCCCCAAAGCACCGACCTCGGGCTGCCCAAAGCACCGACCTCGGGCTCCCCCAAAGCACCGACCTCGGGCTCCCCAAAGCACCGACCTCGGGCTCCCCCAAAGCACCGACCTCGGGCTGCCCAAAGCACCGACCTCGGGCTGCCCAAAGCACCGACCTCGGCAGGATGATGCCTGAATGTCAGACCCTGTCTCAGGAAAATAAGATCAGGGAGGGAGTGAAAAGCCCAACGTTTTGTGCAGATATTCAGCTGTTAGACGAGGGTTGGGATATTATTTTTTAATCTCTATCCCTGCTCTGGAGCACCGGGTAACAGCCGGCTGCGCTCCGCAGGGAGCACGAACGCAGGCTGGGAAGCGGAGCAGGCCCTGGGCACTGGCTCCAGGAGGAGGACTGGGCTCCCCGTGGAGCAACATGTCCATTTTTCCAGCGCCGCAGTGGCCGGGATGCCCCGGGAGCCGCGTGTCCCTGCGCACGGCCGGGTCCCTCTCGCACGTCGCTGTCACACACCCGGCGCTCGCTCCCTCCCTCCCTCCCACCGCCCCCAGCGCTGCCTCCCACCCGCCAGCGCTAAAATAACCATCCTCTCTCCCAGCACGTTGGGGGAAAATGAAGTTGCTGTCAAGCGACGATAAATTCATGCGACAGCCAGCGCTAATTAAGCGGCAAAGTAGCTGCGAGCGTGGCGGGGACGCGGCTCCGGGGCTGGGCTGTGACACCGCCGGGCTCGCCCAGCGCTCGCCCAGCGCTCGCCCAGCGCTCCAGGCGCGGCCACCCGGCGATCCAGGCGCCGTATCCATCGGGATATGAGCGTCCGAGCGCGCCCCGTGGCAACCTGACACCTTTCGGGAGGCAAAATGGAATCTCGCCGGCCGCAGCGAGGGAGGGGGGAGCGAATATGCACGCAGAGAACAACAAAAATAGCGACAAAAGCCCCCGTGCCTACCTTTGGTGGGGGCCGGCGGGCAGATCCCGGAGCCTTTGGGGTTGGTGGCTGTTCCCTTCTTTATGAAATGTTCGGCTCAGCCGGTGCTATTTGCATTCTTTCATTAGCACCTGTTTCAAGTAAGGAAGGAGAAAGCTCATTACGAGATCAGCTTCCTTTCAAAATAAATTATTCAAAAAAAAAAAAAACAACGTAGAGATGGACGCTGCCAAAATAATAATAACGCTAATAAAAAATAATAAAAAAAAATACCACATGTATATTAAAGCCCAAAGTAGGCAGTTTAATAATGGGAGGTCTTGCAGGTTGTGAGCATGCTCCAGCCGGAACAAATCCTTCCTCTGTTATTCCTCTGAATAAAAATAAACCACGAGCAAGAAACCCAAACGGAAGCTTCCTCCTAGAATCCCTGCTGCTGAAAAATATGTAATAAATTCAGCCCGAAGACGCAGACTCTAATCAGCAGCTGTTTTCTGGATCCAAAGCCAGCCAAAGCCTCTCTTGTCTTTTCCCACTATGAGTCTAGGCCTTTTTGAAAAGGGTTTTAACCTTTTAAAGACACAGTGCACCAATTATCACTTCTGGAGGACTGTCACTCACGGCGCAGAGAAATTAATAAAGCGGCAGCGACGGCACTGCCGAGCAGGGGGAGGGTGGTTTGCACTCGCAGCTTTGCTTCGGGAAGATTATTGTAGGATTATTTTTTTTAATAGGTCCCCTTCGCCTTTGGGAAAATAATAATAATAATAATAACAATAATCTGAAAACTTGCCACCCAGCTCTGGGATAAATGCAAAGTCATTATAGAATTGAACAGCTGGTGGATGCCATTCCGGGAGTTCTACGGTCGCTCCTTGTCAGGGTTAAATTTGTTGCAAGTGAATTTGAGGGATTAACAGTTTCCGTGCCAGGCGGGGGTGTGAGAGGGTTAATGACACGCGGAGCGGAGCTCTGTCAAGTGCTTCCCATCAAACTAAGGATCGGGCTGCGAAGTTTGAACCGAGCAGCCCTGGCACAGCACTAAAGCGTTCCTCCAGGAGTGAGATTTCGGGTTTTTAGCAAACCCCACCAAAACCCCCCTTTAAAAAAAGCTCAGCCCTCCACTAAGCGGCACCGCAAAGCGCCGGTGAGCGGCACAGCCTCCCGGGGGGACAACGCTCTGCCACTGAGTTCCCAAAACTGGGGGGCCCCGGGCCTGGCACCCCTGGCAGCGTCCCCCTGGTGCCACCGGCGCCCGGCCCACCTGGGTGGCATCGTCCTCGTCCTGGTCGGGGAGCGGGGAGCGAGGGGCCATCCCCGGGGCGCTGCGGCTCCGCTCGGGCCGCTCCTCTCGGCAGCCCCCGGCACGCGAACCATCGGGAGCGAGCGGCTCTCCCGCCCTCTCTCCCCCCTCTCCCCTCTCTTCCCCCCTCTCCCCTCTCTCCCCCCCTCTCCTCCTCCTGTTCGGCAGAAAATTATCATATTTCATGTGCCTCTGCTCCAGCCCCGCCAATCGGCTGCGCGCCCGCGGGCGGAGATGTCGGGACAGCCCGGCATCGGTGCCCGCCCGCGGCCGCCCCTTCCCCCGGGACCCCGCGGGCTGCCAACCACAGCCCTGTGCCCTCTGGCCCGGCGGCACTGCGGAGACAAGGGATTCTGCTGTTTGGGGGGAGTTCTGCCCCTTTGGCTCGGCTCCGCGGGGACGCAGCTGCCAACGACTTGACCTTGACCCGCGCGGTTGTGTCGCGCTGCCAGCGTTTTCTGGAGGATGGAGACCCGGCACATCTGCTCTGCTTCGTGGAGCTGCTGCTCCCACACCGGGACATGCCGAGGGGATGCCTCACTCACCCCAGAGCCATCTCCAGGGGTGCAGCTCGAGTTCCAGGTACTGCTGCTCGCAGGGATGGTGCCTCACAAACAGATGATTCCACGGTTTCCACCCATTTAAGTGCATTTGTTTACAGCTTGCTCCCAACTTCCAGACCTTTCTAACAAGATGTTTTTTCATCTTCTGGGAAAGCTTGGATTTGGAAATAGAGGCTTGCCTGGAGCTACTCTGGAAGTGTCCAAGGCCGGGTCGGACAGGGCTTGGAGCAACCTGGGTTAGTGGAAGGTGTCCCTGCCCATGGCAGGGGGTGGAATGAGATAAACCTTAAGGTCCTTCCAACCCAAACCAACCTGTGCTTTATGATTCTACACAGCCAGTCTCCAGTCTGCCAAGTGGAGCAACAGCTCAAGCAGGAAGACAGCCCAAGACTTCTCATCATCTGATTGTTTTCCTTCTCAAAGCAAGTGCAAAAAAATCCAAAAATCTTCAGAAATGGAGCAATGGAATAATCCTGGTGAAAACTGCCATCTACAAACACAGCACCTGGAGAGGAAAGGTGAACACACCTGGTGACAATGAAGAATGTTCTCCTAAGGACCAAGGGAGCCACACTTGCCTGCTGGGCTCTCTGACACAATGGGAGAGTGAGGAGCAGGGGAAATCCAACAGCCAAAAGTGAACTTTTATTTCAGTGGCTGCTTACACAGGGATAAGAAAATATTGCATTGTCACAGAAAATAAAGAGGATTTGAGTGTGGCATTTCTGGTACAAATCAGCTTATGAGACCTGCAGTTCTCTGCTGATGGGGAAGGAAGTCAGTAGGAAATGAGCAATATATTGGATGGAAAAGTAAAAAGCTCCCAAGCTTCCTCATCTGGCCATCTGAGGAGCAGCTTGCAGCCCAAGTCACAGCAGCAGGTGGATCCAGCTACAAGGGGAGCTTGGCAGTCACCATTTCCACCATCCACAGCGTCCTGTACCTCCCATGTCAGGGCAAGTGCTTTGGCAGAGCAGAACCCCATCACCACTGTGTGTCACTGTAGGCATTAGAACAAGTGCAGTAGGAGAGAAGAAAGTGAGATAATCAGGCTATTGAGCTAAAAAACCACTGTCTCAGTCCAGAGCAGCAGGACATGGTTCTTCCCACTGTTCTTCCTCTTCCAAACTTCAAGAAGACTCCACAAAACCTGACGTTTCATCATCTACACCAGCCTGAACTTCACTTGAGGGGTGACCCAAGTCTCTGCAAGGTGCCAGGCAGCTCCATGCACGAGCACTGGGTGAATTAATGGGGCTGTAGGGGTGTCACCACGTTGGCATCGTGCTCCTGCCAATGCCTCCTGTGAGCCCAGAGCTCCGCGTGCCACCGCGCTTGGCCTCACAGACCTCGAGGAGCGAGTTGCCTTCATGGCCCTTGCTTTCCATACCAAAATAGCTGCGCTAGGAAAGCCTGGCAGAGTTTGTGGAAGTCTGCCAAGCTGACATCTCAAGTCCTAAATGACTGGTAGGAAAAGCAGAGGGGCCATCACCTCACACCGTGCTCAAAAGCCGTGGTCCAACCTCCCGAGGAAAACACCACACTGCTTGGAATTAATGCTGTTTGAACAGGAGAATTCCTTTGGAAAAATGGACAATCAGCTTAAAAATCACCTGTGGTGGCTCTGTACCTTCACTGCTAAAAGTGACCCTCATCTACAGCCACAAGTTACCCCAGGTTCCTGATCTGGGGACCTTGTCACTCCCAGCTGAGCTCCACTGAGCAAAGCCAGGACCTTGCCTTTATTCCCTGTAAAAATGCAATGGGAAGGCCCCAAATAGGCAGGAGATCAAAAAGGTGACCTTTCTTTTGCTCTCCAGTTTTCTCTCTTAGACCATCACCACACTGTCCTTGTCTACATAAGGGATTGATCAGAGATTCTGCTCTGAGGCATCTTCTCCATGTAGGGCCATTCAAGCTTCTGACCCTACACAAGTTTCAGGAGTTCCTTCCAGAAAAAAACAAACACGTATTAAAAGGTGGCACAGAAGTTGTTCAAAACCACAATCACCTGATTCACCCCCCAAAACCAGAAATCAATAAATCCTTCCTAAAACCAAACATCAAACAAGGTTTTACTCCTTTTCCCGTGTGCCATGTTGAGATTGTGTCAACCTTTCTTACAGAAAGCAGCACCCACAGAGCATCCAGGCTGGAGTTTTGCACCAATTTGCACGTTTTTTCACTTCTTTTGTGTGTTTTTTAACAGTGATACAAATCCAGCTTTCCTCCAGTACCCTGAAACTTTCCCAGCAGCTCAAAAAACTGTTGTAAACCAACCTGAACAGCGGGGAGACCTCCCTGAATAGCAGTGGAAAGACCTGCATTACAAATCATCCACGTCCTCACACGCTGAGCAGGGTCTGAAGCCTGGGAGAGCCCACCCCGAGGGGGCATTAGTTCAGTGCTCCCTCAACAGTGAAGAACACCCTCATTAGAGGCCACACACTCCACAAAACCTGAGCTAATAAGTTCTGGGGGGATTATTAGTTGGGCTCCATGCTGGAGCTGGGTTGTCTGGGAACAAGCACAACAGCAAAACCCTCCTGCAGGGAGGGGAGCTGGTTGTGAGCAGTGAAAAAGGGGGACGGGAGGGGTGAGCTGGGCCAAAAAAAAAAGAGTCAAAGCTGTTAGTTTTACACTTTTTTTTAGGCAGGATGTGCTTCTAGCACACCCAGCTGTATTTTAGAGGTCAAAGACATTCACTCAGTAGCTCATTCCTCCTTCTTTTTCTCCCATGAAAAGAATCACATGAAGAATTAACAGCGTTCAAACCTTGCTTGGAAAGGGTTTGACACTTGTGGGTACTTTTCCCTTGACAATACCAACCTGGGGGGGAGGACACAGGTGCAGGGAGCAGCTTAGACCTTGTCCAGGTCTCTGGGAATATTTAGATAAACCAGGCTGCCCCTGTGCCCAGCATGCCTGTGCAATCTCTGCACAGACAGTGCACATCACCCAGCAGGACCAGGCTGAGCTCCTGACATGGGAATTCATGGCTCTGACTTTTAATGGGCATTCTCCTGTGAGAAATGACAGGGAGGTATGTGAAACACTGTGGGGTTTTTTGCCTTTTTTTCTTTTTAAACCACCCATCAAACCTGCTCAACCAGAAGCAGAGAGCTGCACTTCCCTTTAATTGCCGTGTCACTGATGGTCTTGGGAGCAAAAAGCCAAGGTGTGGGTTTGTTCTGCTGCTTTTCTTCTTGCACTTTTTAATAAGTAGCAAAGGTATGAAGGCAAAGAGGTATGAAGGCTTTGGTTTTGAGTCCTCTGCAGCCACTGCCTTCCTGGGACCCAACACAGCAAAACAAGTGGAATTCCTGGTGCCACTACATAATGCATTGCTTTTGGATTACACACTGTGGTTTGGGAAGATGCAGAGGATAACAGCACAGAGAGGGAGAAGGGACGAGTTGTAACCAGGGGAACAGACCACAGGCAGGGCTGGGAGTGCTGTCAGAGCCCTGAGTGGCTCTGCCTCATCCAGAGGACGGATTTTGATCCATCTCCTCTCCGTGTTCTCACTGCTCTCTGTAACAGGGGCGTTTGCACAGAAGCAGGATGGAAAGGTCAGGATGCTGAGGGTCACCTGGTTGCTGGTCACAGCTGGAGTTTGGTCCAAGGAGCTGCTGCCTCCTGCACAATCCAGCAGCTTTGTCCCAAAGGGGAAGTGGCACGTGCCATTTGACTCTTCCTTGAAATTTATTCAAAAACCCAAAACCTTGTTCAAAAACAACAAAACCTATGAGAGCTTGAGGACAAGGGGTTTATGGAGTTTGCACAGGGATGGGAGCCTCTGAATCCCATATCCCATCACTGACCCCCCACAGCCAGGGGTGCCACAGGGGTTTTCAGGAGCCTGGAAGGGGCTGCATGAGGCACCTGGGGGTGAGAAGCTTAACAGAGAAACCCTGTTCCCAGCATGGTTTGGGTTGGAAGGGACCTTAAAGCCCACCCAGTCTCACCCCCAGCCATGAGCAGGGACACCTTCCACTAGCCCAGGTTGCTCCAAGCCCTGTCCAATCTTCCAGGACACTTCCAGGGATGGGGCAGCCACAGCTTCTCTGGTTCATTTTGTCTTGAAGGGGGTGCAGTCTAATAAGAGGAATAAGGACCCCTGAGCAAACCTATGTCATTACCAACCTCTGAATTCCCAGTGCAGCTGCCTGGTCTTTTTTCCCTTTCCTCCTGTTCCTTCAAGACCATGGTCATTCTCTGCCCACAGTAAGATGTGTCTGCAGGGTGTTCCCACGTGTGCCTGGGATTCCCATTACATCAGCTGTCCTGATTTTAAGATACAGATCTCTGAGCTTGTCTGTACAACCAGAATGAACACTTATTAACTGGTTAAAGAAGAGCAAACATCTGTGAATATTTGGATTGTTACTTCTTCCTGGGCAGGGGCAGAGGAGGGGCAGGGACTGAGCTCTGCTCTGGGGGAGCAGGGACAGCACCCAGGGAATGGCTGGAGCTGTGTCAGGGCAGGCTCAGGTTGGATCTCAGGCAAAGGTTCTTCCCCCAGAGGCTGGTTGGGCACTGCCCAGGCTCCCCAGGGCAGTGGGCACAGCCCCAAGGCTGCCAGAGCTCCAGGATCAGCTCAGGTTTGGCTGATCCTCTGGGGCACAGGGGGTGACTCTTGGGGCTGGGCCTGTGCAGGGCTGAGGGTTGGACTCTATGATCCTTGGGGGTCCCTCCAACTCAGGAGGTTCTGGGATTCTGGAATTCTGTGCTCCCAACTTGCCACCTGATACCAAATGATGGGTAAATCACAACAAATTCAACTTTCAGATAAGAAAACCAGTTGATATTCAGGAGAGTTTTTCCTGACAACTTTTTACTGAGCTTCCAACTAAGCACTTTTCAGATCAGAGACATTTTTCCCTGATTAACTAAGAACCAGCATTAAAAAAATACTGTGAAGTGTTGTGCTACAAACACCCAGCACAGAAAGGACGGGCATAAAAGCTTTGTTTCAGTCACTAAGCAGCATCTCCTGCCCCTCACATCCATCACCCCCTGCCACAGGGACACAGCATTAACTCCCCGTCAGTCTCCAGGAGGTTGCTCCGCAGAGCCCCGGGGTATTGATTCCTCATCTCCTCTGTCTCACCACTGACTGTGATGCTTCTCAGGGCAGGTTGTGGGGCTCTTTAGCACTCCCAGTTGCACCAGAGGTTTCAATGATCTCAGCTGTCAGGAGGAGAGGGATGAGAGGAACCAGCTCCTCAAGAAGCAGTGATGTGTCTGGGTATGACACCGCAGAGGAATTGGAAGTTTGGTGAATCACATCATGATTCAACTTCTGTTCCAGCCTGAATCCTGTTAGGCAAGAGCTGTAAGAGTGGCTGAGCAGTGGGATGGGCTTTGCTTGTTGCAAAAGAGGGGTTTCCCCTCCCTTTATTTAAATCCAAACAGAGAACATTATCTAATTCCTCAGCAGCCTGTATGGGATTGTGTGTTATCCCTCTACAAGGATCCACATTAAACCAACCACAGACAATAACCTCATACCATTCAGCACAGGAAGCATCATAATCTGCCATGCATTAAAGGTCTAAAAAAACCCTGCCTAATGTTAGAAGAGTCTCAAGCTGTTAAGCTACTACTTAACTCCGGTAATTCACCGTGAAGTCTCTCCCATGGCACAGCCAGAGAGTTGTTTTCATTTTCTAATAATGAGCACGTGACTCGGGCATTTAATGAGTTCCCGAAATAACCGAACCAAAAGGCAAAATCCAAGAGGTTTTACTGCCCAGGGAGAGATAAAAAATCATAATTAAAATAGTGAATGGGCAGAAGGATAAAACAAAGGCCGGGGGTGATTATAAAATCGTTTGGGTGGAGTAGTGAGTGTACTGCTTGCCTGTCTCGAGGGGGTTTAAGCCTGACAGGAGCCAGCCAGCAAGTACCTGGGGCTCTACATCCCTCTCCCCACTTATCATCCTGTATCCTCGGGAATGCCAGTCCCTCGCCTTGGGTTCAACTCAGTGATAATTTAAAAGGAGTACCAAGAAAATCATCCTCTTTGTTATCACTTTCCCCTGTGAACATCGAAGCACATCACAGGTGTTGATGATACCTCATTGCTTTAGTCCAGAATTGTCTGTCCAAAGCATGAAAGCAGAGGGATGGAGGGAGTAAGGGGTGTGGAGAGAGTTAGAAGGAAAAGAGTCCGTGGGTCCTATGAACTCTCTGCTGTAGGCACATGGTCCCAGGTCTCAGCTGGGTCTGGAGCTACCACTGACCCCAAAGAGCCACCACCAAGGTAGATCCAGTTCTAAAAATTCTAGAAAAATCCGAACTTTAAATAATTTGGATAATTTTAAAATTATTTTTGTGATTTTTTATTTTAAATCCTATGAGGGGAGTGTGTTTATCATCTGCTGCTGCACTGGAGGAAGAGTCAGTGCACAACCCTGCAAGCTGGGCAGTGTTTGCCTTTCCATCCTCCTGCCCAGCTCAGCCTCCCTGGCCTGTCCCACTGCAGGAAAGCAGCAAAACTCTGGGCAGGAACTTCATTTCCCAGAATCCCAGAATGCGCTGAGCTGGAAGGGACCCCCAAGGATCATGGAGTCCAACCCTCAGCCCTGCACAGGCCCAGCCCCAAGAGTCACCCCCTGTGCCCCAGAGGAGCAGCCAAACCCTCCTGGAGCTCTGGCAGCCTTGGGGCTGTGCCCACTGCCCTGGGGAGCCTGGGCAGTGCCCAACCAGCCTCTGGGGGAAGAACCTTTGCCTGAGATCCAACCTGAGCCTGCCCTGACCCAGCTCCAGCCATTCCCTGGCTGCTGTCCCTGCTCCCCCAGAGCAGAGCTCAGTCCCTGCCCCTCCTCTGCCCCTGCCCAGGCAGTTGGAACTGCAAACAAAAGAGGGAGATCCAGGCACTTCCAGAAGTGCCCTGTGGGTACAGATGGGAATTCTTCTGTGCTGCAGAGCTGGAAGTGTTTGTGACACAGCAGCAAAGTTGGACTGTGCTCCTCAGCAGGGTTGGAAAGCTCCAATACAGAACATCCCTCACCCCTTGCACCCTCTCACTCGGCAGAGGGAGATGGGCTCCAGCCCAGGGTGCAGCATCTCCCAGGGGTCACCACTGGCCATGGGCAGATCCTGGGCTCATGGAGGTGTGGCTGTATCCACATCCATGGATCCATTCCTTAGGAGCAATGGTCAGAGACTTTGGGGTCCTCCAGTAACCCCAAAGCCAGCAGTGGTTTGGAGTTTGGGGCAGCCCAAGCTGCAGCTCTAAATTCTAACCTAAGGCTGGTCCTTGGCTCAGGTTTTGCTCTGATCCCAGGCTTGGCTTGCAGGAAACCCCTTCTCTGGACCAAAAGCACTGGCCAGTCAAGCAGTGGAGATGCTCAGACACCCATGGCAGGTCCCCAGCCCAGCACAAGTGCCAGGACAGGCACTGGAGCCTCACCTGCACCCCCCAGGAGGATCCCAAGGTCTGTCTCTGCCCTGGCCTAACTCACCCCAGGGATACACACCTGCCAAAGGCCCCCACCCTGATCTAGAATCCTTCCATGTTTACTTTTATTCTACACTTCAATTCAGTGGTGGGTTTGGTTTTTTATTTTGTTTTCGGTTCTTTTTCTATAAACAGTAGAAAATAAGAGCGGGGAAAACCTGTGAATTTTTAGATGAAAACCTGCACAAAGATTTTGTTTCAAATCAGGGCTCAGGGAAAGTAAATTACGTTTTGGCCAAAGGCCAAGTTCTGAATTTCTAATTAACTTAATCAAACTTTTTCATAGTGGAACCCTTTGTAATTTATATACCCAATTTCACTGAAAAGGCAGTTAGAGAGAACCCTGCACCAAATCAGGCAGAAATAACCAGCGAGTTCAAAGGATTTGTTCTCATTAACCCTGGAGAAAATGAGTTCAGAGAGGAGCTGAATGGCAGCAGCAGGTAGGAGTTCAAAAACTGTATTTTCAAAGGTTGAGTAAACACCAAATTGGTAGATTTTATGAGGTAATATTGATTATTTACGCCAAAAAAACCCCATGCATTTGACATTGATACCAAGCAGTGACCAGCACAGAAGAGAATTCAAGTGTGTAAGAATTTGTATCTCTTTATTAGGCTGAAACTGAAATAAATGGACCAGTTTACCTAAAACCTTGGCCATTTTTATCAGTCTCAGCAGCTGCTCCAGTGAAAGGCAGGGCCAGCCCTTCAGAGCTCCTTTAATTCCTTCGGATCAGAACGGCAACAGCAAAACACCACGTCACTGGTACCTACGAGGAGTCGACATTTAGGCTTTCAGAAAGCCTGTTATTACTGATTTTATCAGGGAATAAGTGTTTTATTTCCAGTTAAACATCCAGGCTGCCTGTAGAGGCAGAAATTAATGCAAACATCCAGTGCAGAAACAATTAAGTCAGTTAAAGAGCTCAAGCCCATCACACCCAGGGGAAATGGCCCATGTGGGTCTGGAGGAGGATAAATTGTCTGCCCTGTCCTGGAGAGGTCCAACTGCTCCTCCTGCTCCCAAACAACAGCCCAGGGCACCCCTTACATCCTGTTTTGGGGCAGATTCGGCTCTGCCAAATAAAATAAAATCTCTGTCGCAGTTATATATTGTTTTATTGCAAAATATTCTGCTTTTTTGACTCCCCTTTTCTCCATCAAGGGGGTAACCCTTGGTGTTGCCTTGCAGGAAGAGCCTTGCCTGTGGAATGCTTCTGGGACACACTTCCAGGCTGACAGCTCCCATCTCCTAAAGGATGAGGTGAAGAGAGTGGATCAGTACTCGAGAGGGCTCAGCACCCCAGAGAGGGCTCAGCACTCCAGAGAGGGGCTTAGCACCAGGAGGGGGGCTCAGAACCCAAGAGAGGAGCTCAGGACCCAGGAGGGGGGCTTAGCACCCAAGAGAGGGCTCAGTACCCAAAGGAGGGGCTCAGAACCCAAAAGAAAGGCTCAGCACCCCAGAGAGGGGCTCAGGACCCAAGAGGGGGACTCAGCACCCAAGAGAGGGCTCAGCATCCAAGAGAGGGGCTCAGGTCCCAAAGAAGGGGCTCAGAACTCAAAGAAGCAGTTCAGCACCCAAAGGAGGGGCTCAGCACCCAAGAGGGTGCACAACAAGAGCAGGAAATTAGAAATCAGGGCCAACACATCCCCAGAAGTGAATCTGCCTTGTTTAGCTGTGACAGCAGAGGAGTCACCTCTGAAACAGGGCCATGCTGGGGCCAATTAGCAGCTACTAATTAAGGTTTAGTTCTGCCCAGGAACCAGAGCAGGATTTCCAGTGTCAGACACACACATCCCACTACAGAAATATATTCAGTGACATAGAATGGAATAGAAAGAATAGAATAGAACAGGATAAACCAGAATGTGCTGAGCTTGGAGGGACCCCCAAGGATCATCCAGTCCAGTCCTCAGCCCTGCACAGGCCCAGCCCCAAGAGTCACCCCCTGTGCCCCAGAGGATCAGCCAAACCCTCCTGGAGCTCTGGCAGCCTTGGGGCTGTGCCCACTGCCCTGGGGAGCCTGGGCAGTGCCCAACCAGCCTCTGGGGGAAGAACCTTTGCCTGAGATCCAACCTGAGCCTGCCCTGACACACCTCCAGAGATCAGAGCTCCCCCTCGGGAGGAGCTGCAGCCCCCGCTGAGCTCTGCCCTCAGTTCAGTGCATTGAACCCAAAGGCTCCTCATCCTCCTGGGAATCCCTCTGGAAGGTCTCACCATCAAAACCAACCCCTTTGTGACCAGCAGCACCAGCAGTGGTGCAGCTTTAGCTCCCTCAGTCACCTCGGATGGAACATTCCAAAGGACCAGTTGCCACAGGCATTTCCAGCCCCAACTGCTCACTGGGAATATTCACCTGGAAATGTGAATAGTGAATATTCCCCTAGAAATGGGAATAGTGACACTTCTCTACATTTCTCAAGTAAATTGCAAGTAGACAACTATCCAAACTGTAAATTACACCTTTGATTGGAGAAAAGAAACTCTTCTAAAGGAAGGGAACTCAGCAAACTGGTTAGATCAGCCTAAGGGTGGGAACAGAGAGGATGAGTGGGATTTCTTCAGCTCCTGGCTGAAAAATGAGTAGGAATTTGCATTCTGGAAAAAGAAGGAGTGGTGAAAAATGATGGAGAAAAGCTCCAGACCAATTGGCTAATTAATTCTCTCTCCAAAGATACTAGAAATAAACAGAGGGAATGCAAAGCCAGAAAGAAATGATCCCAAGGAAAGCTGCATCTTAAGAATTGAGAAATAACATTATCAGTGAAAAATAACACAAGTCAAAGTGAATTAGAGCCTGCAAAGGAAATTGAAGCAACCATTTAAATTACAAAATGTTTTCTCCATGTAAATAAAATAAAACAGGAAAAGAAAAGAGGCTCTTTGAGGATTAAAGATAATCCACTGGACAACACCTTGCTTTGGATTTCGAGAGGAAAGAGGGCAAAGGCAGGATGAGCAGTGGGAGCATTAAACTGGAACTGATCATCTCAAACCCAGAGACCAATGGTGTCCCCAGGTCCAAGGGTCCGTAATCCAAACAGTTATGACACCTAAGACCTCATGTTTTACTTTCCATGTGGGAATCATCAGAGCAAGCTGAGCATGGGCTGTTGACAAGTCTCATCTTGATTTTTGTCCCACAACAACACCAAGGTCTTTGGAAACTGGAACAGAATATTGACCATGATTCCATGTGTGTCCAGTTGGAAAGATGAAGAACAGAATATTTATAAAGGACAGTGGTCATCAGGAAGCCTCCACAGCTTTCACCACTAATAGGACTATTAAATCAGGATCACCCTTGGAACTGCTCCAGAATTTCTCTCCAGGCCAATTCCATGTGATGTTTTCATCATGCAAAGAAGGAGGATCCTGGGTAAAATCACTACTGACACGAGGCAGGGAAGTATCATCAGCAAAGGCCAATGGAATATCACAGGGAGAAAGTGGAACAACTCTGAATTCCAGAGCACTGGGACCAGGATGGACCTTCCTGGTGTGGAGAATAAGCAAGTTCATAAGAAAAGGAAAGGGGAATGTTGGACTTGATGATCTTGGAGGTTTATCCCCACCCTAAATCATTCTGTGATAATGATTCTGTGGAAAAAAGTAATTCAACATTTAGCTGTGAAGTCTTTGGTTGGAAAACCAGGCCTCACAAAGACAGACCCCAGTGCCCCAAAGGAGGAAGGGAACCAAAGGAGGAAGCAGAGGAATAAAATTGGATGTTAAAGCACATCCCACAGAAGGAGACATCCCTGACACTGTCCGAGTCCCTGGTGTGTTCTCACCTGAAATTCTTTCCACATCCCAGAGAAATGATTTCCAGCAGACACAGAGAACTGGAACAGTGATCCCTGAGGAAATGGAGAACATGGAAACAAAGGAAGACTGAAGGAGGACAGTTTGTTTGACCCAACAAAACACAAGCTGAGACGGGAGGAGCCCTTTCAAGGACAATATTGGCACAAGATCCAGTGGAGATAACACAGCCAAGGATTGAATTCAGCCTGGAAGTCTGGCATCATCTCTGATGTTTCTCTGCCACACGAGGAAAAGCAGGAAGCTCCAAGACAAAACTTGGTCCATTGGCAAGGAAAAGTCTGGGCACTGGGTCAGAGAGGGCTCTGGCTGAGCCTTGGTCACCCACCAGGGTTTGGGTAGAGCCAAGCCCTGCTGTCCCCATCATCTCCAGGAGCACGAGATTGGCTCCTCCAGGGCTTTATAAACAGCATTTTTAGCAGAGGGCTGTGTGAACATATCCAGGAGAATTATATATTTTAAAAAAAATAGAAAACCACCACGATGGAACAAGGAGGAAACAAGAAAATTACAACAGGGTTGTCAGGAATAAACATCAACTGCAGCACGGGAAGAACTGCCCTGCTGGGAAAGCCAAAGTCAAGCCAAGCCAAAACCAAATCCAAACCTGCAGCTGAGACAAACCAACTGCGTTTGAGCACAGCTCCAAGGCTTTGTTTTCTTCAGCAAAGGTTTCAGAGGACAGATTCTTGGTGTAAGCAAAGGATTGAAACCATATTTGGCATCCACTCTTCTTCTACAGGGTCAGAGATAAACAGCTCAACTGGTTTGTTTGATTTAGGAGGAACAGAATAACACTGAGTATTTTAGGTGAGATTTCACACAGTTTCCTTTGTGTCCAACACTTGTTATTCCACATAACATCCTGCTTGGACCAAGAAAATATTCCAATTAAATTCAGAACTGTGTCAAGCATCCCACCATTCATCAAGATGAATGATATTGTGCTTGACATTCATTGGAGTTTCACCAGTGCAAACAAGGAGCCAACTTGCATTTTTTTTTCCCTTATCTCAATTTCTGGTGACTTTTTGCAGCTTCTCAGTCAAGTCCAAATTGTGAAAGTCACGTTCAACAAATCCAAAGGCCAAGAGCCCCAGCAAACCAGCACAGCCTGTTCAAACTGGAATCTACCCCAGCACTGGCTGTGAGCAAGTGGTTTGTTGTGCTTCCTACTGTGCTTGCAGTGAAGCACGTCTGGGAGTAACAAATGACATTATGGCATGGAAAATCTCTGCTTCCTGTGCCTGATCCCAATCCAGGTGAGCCCAGCTGTGGCTGGAGGAGAATTAAATAAATTATTGGTTTGAAAGTGTTGCATTAGTCCTACAGAGGTGGAGCTGGGAGTGTCATTTGGGAGGCAAAAGAAGGGAAAAAAACCTGTTTTGTGGCCTTGGGAGTTGGATTCCACCCTGAAGACCTGAGTTTGGAATTAGAAGTTGCTGAAGCCAAACTTTTCACTTCTGACTCTCTAATGGGGTTTTTGCTGAGGAAACTTCCCAGTCTGGTCATTCAGGAGCCACTCTGTCAGTCCCAGTCCCAGCATCGGAGACGGTCACTGGTGGGACTGGAGCCCTTTCACAGCAGCAGCTCCAGTGACCCAACAGGTCCCCATTTGACCCCCCACACCCCCCACTCCCAGTCACACCAGTCTCCTCACTGGTTCCACCCCAGGTTTCCCATGGCAGAGCCTCAAATGTCTCACAGAATCCCAGGATGTGCTGAGCTGGAAGGGACCCCCAAGGCTCATGGAGTCCAACCCTCAGCCCTGCACAGGCCCAGCCCCAAGAGTCACCCCCTGTGCCCCAGAGGATCAGCCAAACCCTCCTGGAGCTCTGGCAGCCTTGGGGCTGTGCCCACTGCCCTGGGGAGCCTGGGCAGTGCCCAACCAGCCTCTGGGGGAAGAACCTTTGCCTGAGATCCAACCTGAGCCTGCCCTGACACAGCTCCAGCCGTTCCCTGGCTGCTGTCCCTGCTCCCCCAGAGCAGAGCTCAGTCCCTGCCCCTCCTCTGCCCCTGCCCAGGAATTGGAACTGCACTGAGGTCTCCCCTCAGTCTCCTCTGCTCCAGCTGAACACACCAAGTGCCCTCAGTGTCTTCACATGGCTTCAAATCCAGGCCCTTCCCTACCTTCATGTCCCTCCTTTGGACACTCTCCAGTGGCTCAATATCTTTCATTCCATAAAACAATTTATTCCCAGCACAGTAACATAGAAACAACCCGAGGTGTTGCCTCTGAGGAGGGACCCCAACAAAAGATCCCAACAAAGGACTCCAACAAAGGGTCCCTGGGCTTTTGCACCCTCACAGTCCAAAAATGGGAAAGTTTGGGCTCTTCCTCCTGAGCCAGGTCCTGCCCTGACACGGAGTGTCCCTGCCCTGGCTCTGCCACTGCTCCCTGTGCCCTTTGTTATCCCAAAGATTGGCAGTTCAGGGCCTCTTCCCCAGGAAAGCTCTTTCCAGAGCTCGACCTACACTGTCCCTGAGCTCTGCGCTGGGTGGGTTCCTCAACTCTTGCTTTGAACTTCTCATGTCCCAGATAAAGCCCCTTGGCCTGATTTCAGGCTCCAGCTGCAGTGCTGGGCAATGCTCTGCATCCTTGTCCAACACAACAGGAAAAATCCCCAGGAAATGGATATATTCCTTTTTGTCACTGCTCTTTGCTCGTCACTTCTTTCAGAGCAGAGTAACAATAACAAGGATTTCATGCTGGGGAATTAACCACCTGCTGAGCCTCCAGCCCAGAGAAGCTCATCCCACCCCTGGGAGTGTCCAAGACCAGGTTGGATGGGGCTTGGAGAGACCTGGTGGAGAGATTTCCCCGTTTCCAGTGGTGAAACTCCAATATCTAACTCCATATTAATATTCATCTTGATGAACAGTGGGATTCTGGAAGGTTTGAATTGTGTAGGAATATTTTCTTGGTCCAAACAGGATGTTATCTGGAATAACAAGCACTGGACATAAAGGAAACTGTGTAAAATCTCACTGAAAATATATAAAGTAGTTTTATTGTGCTCCTCCTAAATCACCTCCCATGGCAGCAGATGGAACAAGGTGAGTTTTAAGGTCCCTTCAACCCTTCCAACATTCTGCAATTCCATGAATAAATTACTGGCTGCCATAAAAACAGGGTTAGAACAACAAACAACAAGCGATGGGCGGTGAGAGGGGGCACAAAGAGGAGGATAAAGATATATAAATATATAAAATAAATCTATATAAAATAAATACGCATAAAAACCAGCCAGCCAACCATCCTATGTGGTTCCTACAGGAAGAATCTCAAAGCATCTTGCACATGGAAATGAATTTTCAGACTTCATCCTGCCCTCAGCCCCAGCACAAATGTTCCATTTGCAAATGCCATATTCATTCCAGTCTCTTGTGTGGGATATTTGCAAATGATGTGTGTTTGAAATGAGAGGAAATTATAATTTATTACCCATATTTTTATTTCTAATTCTGTTATAAGTGTTACTAAGTATTTTCTAAATGCTTCCAGCTATAAAATTTATAAAATCTCAGCGAGATTCTACTGAGAATAATTGTTCATTCCACTGACATAATTCATGGATATAATTCAAAAGTGTCTACAAAGAATCTTTAAGCATCTTTTAGTAAGAAAATGTTGAGGGTCATGGTTTATTTTTTTCTCTGTTGACTAAATTATGTCAAAATAATGGACACTTATGAGATCTGAGAAGACGAGGAAGTAAATTTGCTGCAAAATCAGAGCCCTTTGTTAGATTCCTTTAACAGTGCTGAAGGAGTTGAAGATTCAGTTTGCAAAGGAAGAAAAATCAAGTTCATATGACCACTGAAATTAGGGTATAAAATGTTCCCGTTGTTTCTTTGTGGCATTTGTGCCCCTGAGGAGAACTTCGTGCGGGTCGATGTCACCCACGGGAGGGGAAAATGAGCCTGAGGGCCCATCCTGGGATTCTGCTCTCAGGTGAAGAGTTTCCAGCCCTGCTTCCCATTCCAGGTCTGCATCCCTTCGTGGAGGTGCAGGTGATTCCCATCCTCCCTGTGCACAGCCCTGTGGAAACGCTCCAGCTGCAGAAATCACGAATTTCGACCCTTTGCAGAAACACTTTCTTCAGATTTCTCCTCAAACAGCCTTTTTTTTTTCAGTTCATTTGCCAAGTAATGATATTCATACAGTGCTGTTCAACTGGAGAGGTCAAATCCCAGCTAACAAGAGTATTTCAAATTGGTGCTTCAGCTCCTCCACCTCCAAAATAGAAGGAAAACCACAAACTAAAAAAAGGAAATGTGGCAGGAAAGCCTGGAGAAACCCAGGTTTCTTTCCTGAGGGGGACAAAGGGGCTCTGGAGCCAAGACTGAGGTCCAATATCCTATTCCAGCTCCAGGTGGACCCTCATGGGTTGGTGAGCACCAAAACCCACTCCAACACCTGGGAGAACCAAAGCCTCCAAACACTGTGTTCAGCATTTCCCGCACTCAGAATTCCAAAGATTTTATATTTTAAAGTTATTTCTTTGGAGGATGACGGTGCAGGTTTAATGACCCATCCCATCCAGCCCTTTGCATTTAATGTTGTGGGGAACCACGTGAAAAACGAGGTCTTGGAGATTCCCTTCCAGATTTCCCATCCAAATATTGACCCAAGCTGTGTGTAAAACCTAAGGATCAGCAGCCAGGGGAACTTTTGGGGTTTTGTTAATAAATGCTCACTCACATCATGTACCAAACCTTCTAATCTCACAAAGCAGGAGGTTTTTATTCCCTTTGCTCCCTTCTGAAAGCACAGGAGCAGCTGGTTCAGGTTTGGAAGAAGCTCTCTTGGAAGCGGAGGCTCTCCAAGATGCCAGTTTGAATTCTCACATGTAATCTCTGCACATACTTTCTCTGTCATCTTGTCTTTTCCAGCTTGGATTAATTACAAAAAAATAAAATATCAAAACCAAACTATTAATCCGGAAATCAAGGAAAACTGATGACTCTTTATGAGTTAACACTGGTTAAAGAATAAGAGTAACGAGAAGCAGAAGGTTGAACACCTCCAGGAGCTGAGCAGAGTCTGGTGTGCTGAGCTTTCCTGTGCCACTGGTCACTGCCCCAGAACAGACCAACCACTGACCTGCTCCAGGTTACAAATAACCCCAAAATACCCCAAAAATCTTGGAGGCAGAGAGGGAATTCAGGTTGTTTCCCACTGATGCTGCAGATGGAGCATGTGAACACCCAAGTGCAGCTCACACAGGCTGAACAAGGAATTCTTCCCTGTGAGGGTGGGGAGGCCCTGGCACAGGTTGCTGTGGCTGCCCCTGGATCCCTGGAAGTGTTCAAGGCCAGGCTGGAGCACTCTGGGATACTGGAAAGTGTCCCTGCCCATGGCAGGAGGTTGGAATGAAATGAGCTTTAAGGTCCCTCCCAACCCAAACCATTGTGGGATTCTATGATTCAGAGGTTTTCTACAGACTCCACTTTTCCTGCCTCATTACACACCCAAGAACAGTGAGAAATTGTCAGTGCCTTTGGTACATCTCAGCCACCACAGCACTGAAACAGCAGCTACACCGACTTGTCCAGGGATATGAGGTGCCCTAGAACAGAGAAAGGCTTTCAGTGACAGCCCAGCTCTGAAAGGAGGGGAGGAAACTAATTTTCAAATGCCCTGGCAAAAATCAATTTATAAGTTTTGAAGAGAAACAATCTCAGATGGAGTCCTGACCTCGGAGCTCTCAGAGATCAGAGGGACAGAAGCCTGAGTGACTGCACAGTCCCTGTGCTTTTCCAAGCCATCCTTTCAAGGGGGAAGGGTTTCAGAGTGAAAAAGAGTAGGTTTAGATGGGATATTGGGAGGGAATTGTTGGCTGTGAGGGTGGGGAGGCCCTGGCACAGGTTGCCCAGAGAAGTTGTGGCTGCCCCTGGATCCCTGGAAGTGTCCAAGGCCAGGTTGGAGCAACCTGGGCTGGTGGAAGGTGTCCCTGCCCATGGCAGGGGTGGAATGAGATGGGCTTTAAGGTCTCTTTCAACCCAAACCATTCTGTGATTTCCACAGGACTTCTGAAATGATTAACACACCCTTTATTTGCAATTAAGTGCTGAGAATGAGAAGTTTTCAAGGCAGGCACAGATGGGCCTGGCAGGAACAGTCTCCAGTAAAACAATGCAATCAACAGCCGTGAATAAAAGCAACAAGAATTAAACAATAAGATGTCTCCCATTTCCAAATGCAATTCCCTGCAGGTTACCACCTCACCTTTCATTTCTCACCACTGGAAAGGGTTAGTTTTTCTTTTTAATTGCACAAACTTCTCTGGAGAGTTCACTATTCAAGAGGAAAACCGAACTATGCCCAGTGACCTTCTGCAGAAAGGGAAAAACGCCTCAGGGCAGGGTTTTTTCTGTGTTGTTGTTTTGTTTTGTTTTGTTTTGTTGGTTTTTTTTAATTTAAAGACAAACTTTTAACTGTTCAATAAATAAAACAACAGAAGGGCTTGGGTGCTGCCTCACCAGCCGTTTTTCTTGTCATTAAACTTCCACAAGAGACTGTTCTCAAGTGACAAATGTGAGAAGTGAACGCAGCAGATCTGGTGTCTTTTATCAAAGTCAGTTGGATCCACAAATGGGAAAGGTGGGGTTTGCAATCCAGGCTTTCTACAGGGCAAGATACCCATGACTGAGCAAATATGACCTGTGAGGAAAACCTGATGGCCTGTCTGCTGTTCCAACTTCACATTACACCCCCAGCACACTGGCAGATCTTTCCTGCACCAGCTGCACATGGTCTTTATTTAGGTGCCATCCCACCCTTCCCAGCTCAAACCACTTCACTGCTGTCACTCTGCTGGCAAACTGAAAATATTAAAGATGTGAAACTGTCCCAGGAGGGGTTGGGAATGATCTCAGGGAAAGGTTCTTCCCCCAGAGGCTGGTTGGGCACTGCCCAGGCTCCCCAGGGCAGTGGGCACAGCCCCAAGGCTGCCAGAGCTCCAGGAGATACTTCCCACTTGGACACTTCCAGGGATGGAGTGATTTATGCAAATGCAGAAGTCAATAAATTAGGAAAATTATAACATGCACCTGCAGCTCCATTAAAATTAAGGAAACCCCCAAATCCATCCCATTCCCACATTGGAGCAGATGAACTTTAAGGTCCCTTCCAGTCCAAACTCTTATCTGATTCTATGAAGCAGTTAGAGAATGGACACAGGGTTGATTAGACGGTCTTTCATGTTTTCCACAGCTGTGGAAAACCACAGCGGTGCCAGTGGTTTGCTATTCTCCAAACACCAAAAACACATATTGGAAACTTTTAATTAGGTAGAAGCTCTGGTCTCTGAGCTCCCAAAGCTCTTGAGTCTCCGTGGAAAGGCAGCAATAACAATGGGAAAGAAGAAGAACCAGAGACCTGGCAGCCCTTCCTGATGGGCAGCTGCTTAACAGGTCCCATATTTTTTAAGTGGATGATTGAATCTAAATTACTTCTAATACTGAAATTAATTTAATCTGTTCAAATGCAACCTGTTGTCACGTGCTGCAGGAGCAGGGCTTGCTGCTGGTCCAAGTATTAATAGAAATTCCTGAAACAGTTAATATCTGGAGCCCAGCAGCTGATCTGTGTCATCTGCCCCGGGGTCTCCAAGCACCAGCAAACACCTGAGTCCCCTTCCAGCAGGAGGGACAGAAGGACCGACTGGTGATGGGGAAGATGAGCAAAAAAGGTGGAGAAAAGCTCAGTCTGGGAGGCTGAAACGGTCCTGGGAGCAGAGCAACAACCCCAACCTCCCATCTCTGATGCAGTGGAAACTTTCCTCCAGGATGGGCAACTCTGGATCTCCTCGAGGCAACAACTGCTCCTTTCTTCCTACATGGAAGCAACACAGTATTTAAAGTTGGGAAAACCGTGAAAAATCTGTTTAAAACGAGCCCTGAAAAGCCCCCCAGCCATTTTGTACCAGGGGCAAGACCCACAACTTTCTGTGGGTGGGTGGCAGGGTGGGATGAGGGAAAAACTCGTCACCAGATGAAAGGTTTGATGCTTCTCCCTCCAGCTAAAATCTGCATTTCTCTGAGCATGCTAAGGGGGTGTCACCTGCCTCATGGCAAATCCTGTGAGCAGCTACAGCTGAAAAAAAAGGAGGCAACAGCTCAATTTGGAAAGTATTTTTTTGAAAGCCTCTCTTCTGAAGCAGTTTGTCATCTGAAATGATAAAGAAATCAGAAGCCAACTTCGCTTCTGTCAGCCCTGCTGGAGGCAGCAGATGGGAAGGCCCTCAAAATCCCCTTTACTGGAAGGGGGATGTTAAAACATGAGTTTGGCTTGGGGCAATAAAACCACAGCCCCTGGACAAAAGGAAGATGAATAACTTCAGCTGCACCCCCCTTTTTTTCTAGAGCAGATCAGTATAAACCTCTCCCAAACCTGTTGCCATCCACCTCATACACACACACACAATTTTTAAAATTACGTAGAGGAGTCAAAGATCAGCCGAATTTATTTTTCCAAATGAATGCCAAAACAATCCATGGCACCACAGGGTTTTCTTCCCTGTTTTCTGCAGATAAATCAGCTTCAGCCAACGGGGGGGCAGAGTGGCAGGGAGGGGGAAGGCAGCTGGACACACCAACAGAGACACAACTTCACCCAGAACGTCACAAAATTCGGTGTTTTACTGAAATTCACGACTCAGAGTCACAACCAACTGCAGGAAAAATTACCTAAACATACAAAAAACTGCTTTGTACCTTTCTCTGCCCCATCCTGTGGCAGTTCAGAGCAGGGAGGTTGGACACCTCCTTCCTCAGCAGTGTTTAGAGAGTTTTTCTGTGCTCAGCAAAGAGACACATAAGGCTCGGAGGGGACTAAGTGTGCAGTACACTCAATATTTAAGACTCAGCTATATCTAAATAATTCCCTATTAATACAACATAGAGAGAGAGAGTTATTAATTATAATATATGAAGACAGGCTGGGGGGGGTTCCCCTGGAGAAGAGAAGGCTCCAGGGAGAGCTGAGAGCCCCTTGCAGGGCCTAAAGGGGCTCCAGGAGAGCTGGAGAGGGACTGGGGACAAGGGATGGAGGGACAGGACACAGGGAATGGCTTCCCACTGCCAGAGGGCAGAGTTGGATGGGATATTGGGAAGGAATTGTTCCTGTGAGGGTGGGGAGGGGCTTGAATGGAATTCCCAGAGAAGCTGTGGTTGCCCCTGGATCCCTGGAAGTGTCCAAGGCCAGGTTGGACGGGGCTTGGAGCATCCTGGGCTGGTGGGAGGTGTCCCTGCCCATGGCAGGGGGTGGAATGAGATGGGCTTTGAGGTTCCTTCCAACCCAAACCAGTCTGGGATTCCATGATTCTACAAAAATTATAGATTATAATAATGGGTTTGCTATCGTGCCCTGACCACCAGCACAGGGCAAAGCCCTCCCAACCTCCCCTTGGTCCCAGGTGGTTCCTGGTCTCAAAACATCTCCTGCTGCACAAGTGTCCCCACACAAACCCAAACCCCAGCTCTGCTCACAGGGACCTGCCTGGGTCTGCAGAGCAGCCCCAAACAGAGCTCGAGTGGAAGTGACCAAAACAGCCCCAAAGTTGGCATTTTAGCCACATTCCAACAGCAGAAACGTGCTCTCACTCCTTTCCTCCCAGTCCTGGCCCAGGTGTGAGAAACATTAGGAAAAAGCAATGGTTGCATTTGTGTGATGGAAAGAAAAATGTGGATTTACAAGCAATTAATGTAACAATTTGCTCTGGAATCACATTCAACCACTATTTATTAATTTCTGTCATCATCTGCAGAGGACAAGAGCACTCCCACTTCTCTTCCAGCCACTTCCCTCCCAGGGGAGCTCTGGCAAACAAACACTAAGCACAAATGGTTCTCCAGCCCAGGCCTTCCAAAAGCCCTTGGACAGCAACAATTTGGGCTTCTTTGTCCTTCCAGCTCGATTTTAAGCACCAGAAGAGTGTCCAAAGGCTGCCTGGAGCCCCAGGGCTCTGTGCTGGTCTTGCAGAGCCCGAGGGTCTGGCAGAGCATCCTGAGCACAGCCAGGGATGTCCCTGCTCTGATTCCATGTCTTGTTGCAATTGCTCAAATATGACATTTGTTGCAACACGTTTTTCAGCAGTTTTACACATTCAGGCCTGTGTGTGTATATATAGATATAGATATATGTGCATTTATATCTAAACATGTGAGTGATTCAGCAGGTGGCTGCTTTACCCCCTGGGTGCTGCTCCCACCCCCACATGCCGTGGCTGGGCTGCCACACCCCAAAACAAGGAGCTATTTTTGGTGCCAAGCTCCACTTTCCTTTCAGCTGCCATTCAGGCTTCTCAGATTCACGTTTTTGAGCCTTTTTATGAAACATAAATACCTATTTTTTGCACCAGTCCAAGCACAGCACTCACAGCCCGCCTGGGACCACTGGGGTATTTGTCACCTCATCAAATGACATATTTTTGTCTGAGGTTGCAGCTTCCCAACTGTTTTGGGGATTGATTTATGTCTGAAATGGGCAGGGACCAGTCTCACTCCCTGCTCTGGGCCATTTGATCTCCACTTCTCTTTGGGGCAGCACCAGCTTTTAAAGTGGCTGAAAATCTGTGGGAGAAAAAGGGATTTATGGCAAAAATGCTCCTGGGTGTGAGTTATTGTGTGGCTATTCGTGACCAAGCTTTGGTAGCTGGTGGCACCACAGCTCAGGGGACAGGAGAGGCAGAAGAGGACAACTGCATCATCTCCTGCCAGGCCAAGGAAAGTTCCAAGGCCAGGCTTAAGTTCCAAGGCCAGGCTTTGGTTCCAAGACAGGGCATCCCACTGTGCCCCACGATGCTGGACCTCAAGCTAGAAGATCTAATGGCTTTGATTATGGCTTAAAACTCAACTTTCTACTGAGTAATTTCTCTCCTCCCCACCCTGCACCTCCTCTCCACCAGCACAGAGCACCACAAGAACACCTGGGCTGGCCCCAGGTCTCCAGCAGAACCTCGTTCCTCCTCTCAGGTTCTCATCTTCACACACTTGGACACCCCCCCAGCATGTGAAAAGGTGAATGAGAGCATCAATCTGTTCATTAAATCTCATTTTGCTCCCATTCTGCAGAAGTTATGACTGGCAGCACGTTTGCAAGTCGAGACAATGAGCCCTCTGTATCTTCCAGCAATCCCACCTTCCCATCCAAGTCGTCCCTGAGCTGATTTCCTACTTCAATTAGAGGTGCTGCCAGGGAATATTAATGCAGACTCCCAAAGCTTTCAGGTCTTTTAGAGGCTGGAGCTGGTTTGGTGATTATATTTTCATTCGTTTTCTTTACATTTAATGCAAGACTTTCCCCATCTTGGGTTTCTTTTCAACCCTAAACGATTTATTTTATGGACTGAAATCACAAAATCATTAAGGTTGGAAAAGTCCTCTGAGATCATGGAGTCCAACCATCCCCCAGCACTGCCAAGGCCACCACTGCCCCCTGTCCCCAAGTGCCACATCCACATGGATTTTAAACCCCTCCAGGGACAGGGACTCCACCACTGCCCCGTTCCAGAGGTTTCACGTGACACTCTTGCATTCCAGCTGAGTTTAGTGATGTCCCAGAGTCTGGGCCAGAAATCTGAGACTCCAATTCCTGGATTTGAGAAGCATTTCGTTCTTTCCCATGTTGGAAATACCTCCAACTGGAAGCCCATCTTCCTTGAGTGCTAATGACTCTACTCGAGACTCCTTCTTGGCCGAGGCTCCTTCCAGTCGAAGCTTTGCTGCCAAACCAGCTCTCTCCTGACAGCTCCTAATTTAGAACTCTTTTGTCTTAACTCGCCTTTCTACTCAATTGACCTCCTGGGCTCCTTCCTCAGTAATTCCAGAGGAAAAAAATGTGCTCAATGTACAATTCCCAACTTTGCTTTTTTTCGTTTGTTTATTTATTTATTTATTTTTGACTTCTCAGTGTTGCAGACTCTGCTCTGGAACATGAAAATTATTCCTGGGCTGGTTTGTTGGTTTGTTTTTTGTTTTGTTTTTTTTTTTTTTTTGCTGTGTCTATTACCCACGGTGTCATCACTGTGAGGCTTTGCCAACTGAAATATTGCTCAGAGTTGGTATCAAAGAACAGGAGAAATAAAAAAAAAAAGCAAAGCAAGAAAATAGATGTGTTTGCTCTCCCACAGTGACACCAGCCTGGAATGCACCAAAAAAATCAGAGTTAGTTGATCATGGCTTTCGATGCACGTGTTTTACTAATATATTTCACAATAAAATAGATTAATTATAATTAATTCAGCTGTGGTCTTGCCAAGATATGTAGGTTACAATGCACAGATCTGCACCATCAGCCAGCTGCAGCCCTAAAAAAGCCATCCTTACCTAAAAAAATTAAGAAAGGGTCCAGAACACCTGAAAATTAGCTAAAAGAGCAATCCCTGAGTGACTCTTGGGATCCCACCTTGGGTTTGGGGTCCTTATTCCTCTAAGGGAGAGCTGAGCTTAAACCAGGGCTGGAATCTAACTCTGAAAGAGAGGAAATAAATGCAGTAGTGATGGATACCTGATGTTTGTAAGGAATTCTGGGCTGGAATGTCTCACAGGTATCCCAGACCCAGCTTCTCTTAGGCCCAACACCATCAACTCTGTATTAGCAAAGCTGTTGCAGATGTTTCATTGCAGAGGAGCACAAAGGGTTGTGCACAGTCTCCATACCCAGGTTTAAGTGTCCATCAGGCTTTGCCTCATTCCAGCCTCTCCAGACACTGCAGAGTGTCTGACTTGCCAAAAATCAGCATTTTTGGGATAGAGAAATCAAAACCGCTCAGTTTTTATTCTCTCATCACCTTCTTTTTGAGCACAGACTCGGTGCCTGATCATGGAGGAGTCTCCAAGTCAGAGCATGGCCTTGGGAGGCAGGAATTTTACTGCCTCCTGTGGTGTCCCAGGGAGATTTTAACATCAGTTTTAACTGGGCCATCCTGGTGTGTTATCATGATGTTTATGGCATCAGTGTTTGGAGGGTGCTCAGCTGGGAGCTACGGGAGATACAGAACTCACAGAGCACAGCAGGATCAAGTGGAGGGAATAACCAAATATGAAGAGGATGGATTATTGATATCCTAGAAAAAATTCCTCAATTCCCTTTAAAATACAAACAGCCCCTGGGATAGTTTGCCCGTGTAAGATGGCAAATGAAGGATTCTTAGTTGTCTCTGAGAAGTGATGTCACAGGCGTGGTTGGAAGCATCACTTCTTCCTCACACCCCAAACCAACCAGGATCTCCCAGGACAACCCAGCACCAGGTTTGGTGCCTCTGAAGGTTGGTCTGGACCTTGTACTCCTCCAGCAAAACAAGAAGTTCTCCCTTGGAGGAAGTCATTTAGTTCAACGGCTGCGTTTTTTAATATTGCTGTTTAAATGTAGCCTTGGCTTTTATGGACGGCAGGAGGAACATAAGTTACAAGTTATAAGCAAACCACAGAGGAAGGGGTTTAATTTCCAACATGCAGCATTTCTCCTGACCTGAAATAATGATTTGAGCTTGTTTGTGCTCACAGAAGCCACGAAAATCTGCAGGGCTTTGAAACATTAATTTACCAGGAGGTGTGAGAGAAGTAACACAGCAGACCTTCTGTATCTGCTGCATCCCTGAAGCTGGGAGGCTCTCCCCTAGGAAAGATGCCTTTAGGATCTCTCAATCTTTTATTAATGAACTTTAGGAATGTGTCTTTAAAAAATCAGATTACTAAGTGATGTCAGGCACCACAAAGACTGGTGGGATGAGCTTCTCCATCAAGTTTCTCCAATTAACAATGAAAGGGCGTCAGCCAGAAAATAAAAATACAGGCTGGTGGCTGCAGCTCGAACTGGTTTCTCTGGGGCTCCCACACCATCGACCACAAACCTGCCCAGCCCTGATGAACAATTTGCTGGTGCCTAAAACTAACCAGCTCTTCCTAAAACCAACCAACTCTTCCTAAAACCAACCATCCTCTGGTGCTGTTTCTGCAGTACAGACACACAAATGTCAGCTTGGGGAATGAACCACAAGGTTCAGCCATAAATTGATTGTCTTAATTTTACATTAGTTATTATATGTTTTACACAGTTTAGAGGAGCTTCATTGGGAAGACAAAGATAAATGGAAATGTCCAAGGCCAGGCTGGACAAGGCTTGGAGAACCCTGGGCTAGTGGAAGGTGTCCCTGCCCATGGCAGGGGGTGGAACGAGATGGGCTTTAAGGTCCCTTCCAAACCATTCTGTGATTCTATGAAATATAATCTTTGCTCCTCATCATTTAGTTGTTGGTAACCCTTCATCCTGTCATCAGTTCAAGTCTTTTGGGGAGGAAAAGATGTAATAGCTCTTGGGTGCTGCTCTGCTCAGCAGGGTCTGGTGGCCCTGAGTTCTCACCCTCTCAGGAGTGACAAGAAATGTCCCCACTGGGAACACACACAGGGAAAAGAAATGTTGCCATCTTCCAGAGCAGAGATAAGGCCCAGGAATTGGAGGGTACACCAAAACCATCTCTCATGCTGCCCAGTCCCATCCAGCAACACTTAATAAACTCCAGGGTTTGAGGACTGTCCCAGAGACTGCTGGATTATTTTCCCCCCCTCTCCTCACCATAATCATTCAGGTCTTAATTATACTCCAGCAGTTACTCCCCACCAAACCAGCAATAACAAAGCCTCAAAGAGCACATAAATGTGATTCTACCTATAAAAATGGAAACACAAACTGTCCTGCCTTGTAATGACTCCAGGCAGGAGAAGTGGTGTGGAAAGCAAAGGGAAGGGAAAGAACCCAGCTCAGCTGCACGGTCACTGCTGGCCTTCCACCTGGGGAAATTCCAGTTTAATTTTCACTCACAGCCCAGGCAGGATGTAATTCAGTTCCCTTCCAGTCCCCACTGGACTATTCCCCCCCTCCATCCACACACAGAGCCATTAATGCAACTGAAATCCTCCGAAATGCCACATAAAAGCTGGGCTGGTGTAACATCTGCGTTAACAGGGCTTTATGAGGTGCACAAGAACCATCCCAGAATTGTCCTGCACGGGCCAGTTCAGTGGTCTGGCAGAAGTACAAGGACTCTTGGCAGATGGCTTTGTTTTAACGTTGGATGGAACGGCAGTGCATCCAAATCTTCCCAGAAACCAGGATTCCAGCCGTGCCCAGGAGTGAATTTTCAAAGGGGCAGGGCCCGGGGTGCAGCGAGGAAATGTGCTTTTCTGTTCTTTGCTGCACGAGGCACAGGAAAGGGCTAAACCTGCAGTTAATTTAACCCCTCAAATAAAAGCAACCCCACATCTTTTGAGCTCCCCTCTCCGAGGCTCTGCAGAGGGAAGATATCAGGAGCAGAGAGGAACCAGCTGCAGCTGCCACCAGGCAGACAAAGGCCCAGCAGGGAAGGCTCTCCTGCGGGATGCAGGGGGGGGGGCAGAGGGAAGCCCTCCTCCCAGCTGGATGGAGGCCAGGTCTGTCCTGCTGCCATGGGGGAGGTGGATGTGGCACAGCCTGGCTGGGACATCTCCTCTCCTGCTCACACAGAAACACGGGTTTGGTGCCTGTGCCATTCCAGCTTCTCCCTCTGGATCCTTAGGGATGGGCCTGTGCAGGGGCAGGATTTGGGCTCCGTGGTCCTTGTGGGTCCCTTCTAACTTGGCATATTCTTGGATTCTGTGAGCTGGGGCTGGAAGAACATGCTGGATCAGACCCCTCCTGCTTCCAGGACTTCCAGGAGGCACCTCCACACTGTGCTGAACTTTTTGGGTCACCTGGCCCAAGTGTTTGCAGCTCAGACCCCAGGTCCTGCTCATCCACCTTTTATACAGGATATTCTGAGTTGGAAGGGACCCACAAGGAACAGAGTCTTACTCTTAAATGCCCCATAGAAGGGTCAAACCCCCAAACTTGTTTTTAGCACCCTGTTTTAACCAACTGAGCTCAGCTCAGGTTTTCCCACCTCCAAAGGCAGTGTTGGGCCAGAACCGGTCCCTGAAGGGCCGTGGGTCTGGGAGATGCTCTGGCAAATATTTCTGTAAAAAAAGGGCACCATTATTAGGGGTGAGGAGAGACAGGAGAACAGATCAGCCTCTGGTGGGACTGGGAAGTGCTTCATCCTGTCCCTCGAAGGTGTGGGATGGAGGCTGGAGCCTCACAGCAGCATCCCCACCGTGCTCACTCCTTGCTGGGGCCTTGATTTTTTCCTGAGAGGTTTTCCACACCCACACTGGGGATGTCACCCTCCTTTGAACTGCCTCACATCGAGAAAATCCAAATTTCACACCATAATTGGAGCCAAGGTTGGGAACAATCTTTGTATCCACCTTGAACTCCTCCTCAGAGGAGAAGGATGGAGCTGGATCAGGAGGCTGAACTCCCAAAAACCTGACCCAGGGATAGTAACAACCTTTCTGATGAAATCCCACGGCTTTAATAAAGGATTTAATAAAATTACAGCGTTAAATTCTTCCTGGCCTGACACAAACACCCCTCCATGATGGACACAAGTGGCCTTAAATTATTATAATTTGATCAAACTCTGGGTTTTTACCACATCACTCAAACACAGGCATCTCACCTGAAAAGCTGAAATCTGGGGAAAACAGAGATAAAACCCCTGGTTTTATTATACATAATATATATGTATAATATATACATTATATATAATATTTATAAAATAAATATTCTGGCTGGCAAGGGACTTCCAGTTTGGGTGTCTCAGCCTGGCTACAAATTCCAGTCTCCTTGGAAGTGCAAAAATTAATTACCTGTGTGATTATTATATTTGTTTACCTTATTCTCTGCTCTGGTGTGACTCTTATGCTTTGTTAGCACAACATAAGGGTTTTGTGAGACAGAACTGAAATTTAGGCAAAGAATTACCTTCCCTGCCCTTTAATTTATCCCAAACTCAGAGCAGGTTTAATTAACACAACGATTTTGAGCACGTAACTTCCAACCACAAGAAACTTTAATTTTAAACATTGATTTTTATCTGGTTCTGTCTATTTTCCTGAAGACAACCTGATGTTTTTTAACTGCTGTAGTGATGAGTAATTTACCCCTCATGTTAAATTTGGTACTTTTTTGCTCCCTAGAGAACACAAAATATTCTCTAAGTGTTGTCAACCAATTATAACCCAGATTCTCTTAGTCAGAAGGTATATTTGAAGCCCTAATTTATTTATTTTATAGACTTTATTTTTCTAGGAGACACAGAATGGCATCTATTTATTATTTAATAATTTTTGCCAAGCTGTCTTTGAGCTGAAATTGGAATTCAGTTGAAATTATGTAAAAACATCATATTTATTTGCCTGTTATTTAACTAAATAAAATTCAAATATGCTGGAAAGACAGAAAGAGTGAATAATCTAAGCAAATTTTGCATACAAAAGTAAATGCACTTCACCAAGAAGTACATTAACAGTAGCTCATAAATTGACCCTTCCAGGTTAACATTTGAATTTTCAAATGCATTTATGTGCCCTGAGATGCCCATAAAGCACTAACAGGAGTTTTTAAAGAACATAAAAAACCTAAATATCAAAGGACCGCTGAAATGAGGAGTTAAGTTCCCATTTCCACGGGTGTCCACTGGGATTTTCCAAGACTTTAAGGCAACAAAATGGCTTTGAAAACCTGACTCTGAGGCTTGGGAAGTAGCAGAGTCCATCCCTCCTTATGTGTTTTCAATTGTAGGCTGGAACAAACCCTCTTGTTTTTGTAATTCCTATCCCTTTGCTCAGTTTTGCACGAAGAAATCCAAATAAAACAAAAAACCCTTCCCAGATATTCGACTGGAAACCAAAGCAACAAAAACAGAAGGTTTGGAGAATGATTTTGAACAAAAAAACCCCCAATAATACTACTTAGATTGGAAATAAAAGCAGAACTTCCTCCATTTACAGAGACTAAAAACCTCAAAGATTTAATCAGAGAATCCCAGGGAGGGACCTTAAAGGTCATCTCATTCCACACTTTCCACTTGCTCCAAGTCCAACCTGGCCTTGGAGAATTCCAAGGATGGGGCAGCCACAGCTTGTCTGGGAGACCTGAGGCCTCACCACCTTCCCAGGGAACAATTTCTTCCCAATATCCCACCTAACGCTGCCCTCTTTCAGTTTAAACTCAAAAAATGTACGAATTTTGCAAGCAACAAACTTGAGCTGACTCCCAACACTTCAGATAACTCTTATCACTTGAGAAACAGCTTTAAAGTTGTTTATTTAATTATATATATTTATTTATTTCATACTTATTTATTTATTTCTAGAATTATATATTTATTTCCAAGCTTAAACCTCAAAGAAGGTGCAACTGCCAGAGCCTCCCACAGCAATAATTTCAAATGATCCATGTAAAAAAACCCACAGCTTGAAAGAGAATTTCAGAATTTCCAATCAAACCAACATCCCCCAGCAGTAATTTTTGCTTTTAATTTTTTGGTCGTTCTTTTTTTTTTTTTAAAAAGCCCCAAAGCATCCAGAAATGTTTATGGAAAGTTTTTCACATGTCTAAGACAGCTGCAAGACTTCCAGCTTCACACATAATTCGGTGCTTCCTGCAGTGGCTCAGCCTCGGATTTCTTGGCTCCTCTCCCCGAGGGCTGTAACAGGGAGGTGGGAAAGGATGAGAATGGGGACGTCGAGGAAAAATGAAGGGCAGGGTGGGACTGGGAGAGGCAGATCCTCCCCTCCCCTCCTGTTTCGGGCGGCTCAGGTGTCCCAGGACTAGGATGGGATTTACAGCCCAGCTGTGAACCCGGAGCATCCCAGCCAAGACAAACCCCAGCAACAGGCAGAGGGGAATATGCAATGAGGAAATAATTCCCCAGCCTGGGGTTCCACCTATTCCTCCCATCCCATGCACCAGCAGCCTGAATTCCTGATCCCAGGAATCACCGCTCTCCCCCCAGCACAGCATCCCTGGGAGCCCCTTCCCTGCAAACAGGCACGGAGAGAATGACTGCCTTGTGCTCTGGCTTGTAGCCAGACTTGCCACTTTTTCCCTCAGAAGACAGGCAGTTGAGTCTAAATTGGCATAAAAATATCCATATTTGCATAAATCCCGGGGCAGACCGTGCCCGGCTCGTGCCTTCCCTGCTCCAACCACGGCGCCTCCTCCTCTGCAGGGTCGGGGCTGTGCATGGAGGGAATAACAAACACACAACCCCCTGCCACGTTCCAACAGGAGCCTCAACCTTCCGAGAGATGAACAAAGAGGGAGGAAGGAGGAGGCCCCTCGGTGCTATTTTTGGCCATTATTAACCAGGATCAAAAGGAGCAGCAGAAAGTCCGAGCCCTCTGAGCTGGGAGCATGGACAGGGCGGGTGCTGGTGGGGTGAGGTGGCACTCCTGGGCTGGGAACACCCGGGAGGCTCCAGGACCTCGTGCAGCAAACTCAGGCTTTGGTAGGGACAAAACAAGAAATCCAGGAACAGATGTCGGGGGAGAGAGAGAGAGAGAGAGAGGGGAAGGGATCTGTTTGGGCTCGTGAGAGTAAAGAAAATGAAGTATGCAAATCAGTCCTCGGTTTCACACAAAAACACCCCTTTTAAGGTTTGGGCCAAGGGATAGAGGAAAACAAGAGTTCATTTGGATTTGCTCACAAACCTGGAGGGAAGGACAGCAGGAGCCTTGGCTCGGGTGAGCCAGCACATGGTGCACGTGCTGGGAGAGCTGCCCGACACACACCCCGCTCCTGCAGCACAGTCAGGGCTTCCTCCTCGCCTGGGGACGTCCTGGGGAAGCCAAGCCCTCCTGTGCAGAGCCTGATCCAAGTCTGGGTCAACAAACAAACTTTTAGCTCCCAAAATTGCCCAATAAACTCAACAAAACCTTTTCCACAGCCCGTTGCAAGAACAACCCGGCACACGGCACAGACGAGCTCAGGGCTGAGGTGTTCGATGCCTTCCCCAACCCTCTGCCACTCCACAGGGTTTTCCTCTGGGAATGCCTTTTGGGTGAGCCAGAGAATGTGGTTGTGGGTGAACCCTAAGTGGTGGAACGGGCAGAGGAATTCCCATGGGATGCAGGTGACCCCCCCCCACTGCCAACCAAGGGCACGGTCCTTCCATGTCCTGTCCAGTCAGGCTGTGCTTTGCTCAGCCTGAAGCTCACATTTATGGGGTTTGACTGCCAACCTTAAAATCCTACTCCCTGAATTAAAATTAAATTAATTGGAATGTCAAGAGGTTTTTTTCTACTTAGAAAAATCTTGAATTCAGCAGGGAAGCACCAGTTTGTCCCCACTCTGACCTCACCCCACCACCTGAACCACTTCAAAAAAACCTTGTTGAAGTTTCCTCTTCTACCTGGGTATTGCTACACCAGACATCTAAACTCACTGCATCATTACTGGGTGTTCATAAAGACATCAAAGAAAGAGTCTCAGTGTTAGAATTAATATGAAAATATTAACAAGCATCAGTGTTGCCATTACCCACTTCCACACGTGGAGAAATGAGTTCAGTGCTTTTGACTCAGTACCACATTGAGCCTCAAAGCAAACCACTGAAACCAGAAATCCTCCTGCTGCTTCCTGGCAGTGTCATTCCAGGACACGCAGAGGGATGTGCTGGAGGCTGAGGGGTTAAAGGAATTCTCCTATTCAAGCACCATCTGATGTGTGCACATTCAAAGTGCTAATTATGCCTGACAAAAACACTGCACAAAGCCCCACATGATACTGTCGAAGATTTCAGTGATGCCAGAACAGCTTATTAGGATCTTTCCTTTTTTTTTTTTTTTGCGGATTAAAATAGAGGACAAACATTCAGAGCCTGCAGGGATATTTGTGGGCAATGCTCTAAGCACAGTGAAATCTGAATTAAGAACAATTCTCTGAGAGATATTGGTGTCCTGGATGTGCTCAAAGGTCTCTCAGGTACTAAAGGAGAAATTTAACCAACCGTGGCTTGGTGACACCTCAGTTGGAAACAGAGATGGGCGTAGATAAAGCAGAAGAACTGGAGAGACACCTTCAAGGGGCATTTCAAGGGGTCACAGAAAGGGGTTGAGTGGCTGGACAGCAAAGTTTCCCCCCAGCAAAGGTGTCAAAACCAAGGGGAGCTGGTCCAGCTGAGCCAACTCCTGCCTCCTTCAGCCTTGTCCAGATTCACAATGGAATGATAAGTCCACACGTGGAAAAAGATGGAAGTGGAGCCCAGCAAGCCAAATAATGAGGAGCTGCTGAAGTCGCCCCGAGGACAGCTGGGACCTGAGCCACGAGCCCTGTTCCTCCTGTGCAGGAGGTTGAGCATCAGCTGAGCCCCTTGGCAGCCCCTGCAGGGGAGTGGCTGAGGCAGAGAGGAGCCAGGTGCTGCAAAAGGGAGCAGTTGCTCCCAGGATATCCAAGCACATGGATATCTGCACACACACACCCCTAATGCCAGCAGCTCCCAGGGCCAAGCACTGAGCAAGCACTGGATCAGGGCTGGTTCAATCAGAGAATTTTGGGCTTTTTGATTTATTTTTTTTTAGGACTGAGTCTGCATTTTTATATTTATGCAGGATGCATACCCAAGAGGGGAATCTCAAAGTACCTGTGTTCCTTCTGTTTATTCTTGGCACTGCAGGAGTGGGGAGCCCAAGGCACCGTCGTGCCCCGACACGCAGTGTCTGAGTAAGAGCCTCCAAAAGTGGGGAAAGGCAGAATTAAATGATGGGTTTGCACTTCTGATGGCTTTTTGAACTGCTGTACTTTGCAGTGCTGCTTCTTAGCAAGGCTTCTGATAGAAACAAGGTTTTTAGAGTTGTGTCTGCACATCCAAATTGCAGCTAAACTCAAAATATGGGTGCAAACCCCAGGCAATTGTGTTTCTACAGAGAGGAGGCTTAAAAACTAGTGAGAAGCAGCATTTGGGCAGTTGTAGGTGGACAAACGCTGCCCCAACACATAGGAAAAGCAGTGAGTGTTAAGATATTACAGCTCTGTTGGGTTCTCATCAACAACCCCCCCCGCACAAGGTGACCAGGAGGCTGCAGGTCACCCCCAGAACCCAAAGGGACACAAAGGACCCTACAGGGTTCCTGCAATGGGAGAACCAGGAGTGGTTTAGACACCAAAAGGCTCCAACCCCTGGGCTCTTCATGCAATGGTTCAGAGTCACTCATTAATGTTGGAAAAGCCCTCCAAGGTCATCGAGTCCAACCTTCAACCAAACCCCACCGTGTCACTGGACCCCATCACAAAGTGCCACGTCTGCTCATCCTTTGAGCACCTCCAGGGATGGTCACTCCACCCCTGTCCTAGGCGGCCTCTTCTTATGCTTGACCACTCTTTCAGTGAGGAAATTTGTTGCGTTCCAAAATATGACATCTGCAGAAAGAAATTTGAGTGGTCTCTGCAGAATGCCATGGGGAACAAAAGCTGGAAAAACCCCTTTTCACTGACTTCATCTCTGTGGACTCTTCCTGCCTTCTTCAGCAGGATGTAAAGAAACTCCTTATGTGATGTTATCACATGCCAGAGAATCCACATCCTGATCTCATCAGACCTCTGCATAAAACCCATTGTGTTCCCCCCTTTGCCTCTGTATACTCTGTATCACTGACATCCTATAGATCCAACACCTAATCCCCCCTGTAAAATCCCCCAAGATAAGGTAGAGTTTTTCCCATGAGGTAATTCCTAAGTCTCCAAAATGTGTTAAGCTGTGTTTTCCCCTTATGTCATCCCTGTGAAACCCCCACAATTTTAGTACCATGAATGTGTAAACCCCCTGTTAAATATGTAAACCCTAAACCCTTTAAATATGAAGCTGTGTGTCAAATAAAGGATTCCAGTCTTCTCACCTCCCTGGGATCGTTTCAGCTTTATTGACCTCCGCAGAAATTTTTCTTCATATCTAACCCTGAACCTCCTCTGGAACAACTTGAGGCCACTTCTACCTGTCCTTTCACTGGTTTCTTGGGAGAAGAGGTCGACTCCTGGATTTCCTCTCTCTAGGAAGTCAGCATTGCTGAACTAGACCAACCCTCCCAGAGCAAACCCAGTAATGCCGCTACAGGTGTGATAGTTTTAGTCTAGGCCTTCCTTGGTGACCAGTTTGTAACTGAGGAAGTGGCCATGTTCCCAGTATTCCATACTATTTTTACGTAAGCCAGGGTATAAATAAGAAGGAGAGAGAAGCCTCTTCCCTCTTCTCTTCTTTTCTGGTGGATCTGAAGGCACAGGTTCTCTGCTGTTCGTTCTGTTTGTGTTTGGGAGTGAGGCCTAGTGAGGCCTAGTGAGGCCTTGTAGGCCTTGGGAGGCAGAGGGTGCCGGCAGTTGTTTAATGCAATTCTGCAGTCTCAAGGAGAGTAGTAAGATTTTCTTTTGCTGGTTTTTATTGATTGTGCATACCTGCTTCAGGGTTTTTTTGTGGTTTTGTCCCTTTTCCCTTCCCCTTTTGGAGGGGGTGTTGTTTGGGGTTCTTTTTTATATGTACAGTATTTTAACTGTACAGTATATATAACTGTGATATATGTAAATATATATATATTTTAATATAGTTCTGCTATTCTGGTTTTTTCCATAGCTTTTTCTCTCTCACTCTTTGCCAGGGGCTTTTCACTGGGTCTTGGGGACTTGGTGGGGAGCCAGGTCCAAACTCTGACATACAGGTCAGAAATTCAACTGGCAGAACTTCAGCTGCTGCCGTGAACCTGCTGGAACCGTGAGACACCTCAGTGATGGGAATGAATGACTATGGATGGGATGAATTCCGGTGAAATAAAGCAAGGAAGAACTTAACCATCACTATCAATTTCAGTATAAAAGGGTTTTGGTGCTTTGGTCCTTGGAAAACAAGTTACTAAAGCAAAATGTTAATATTTTCACCACTTGAAATAAATTTCTCTGTTCGTTCTCAATGTTTGCTGCAAAATCCACATCTCAAGGTGGTGTTAGTGATGTCACACCATTGTTACACTCTAGGACAGAGCTTGTGTGAGTTGTTGCATCACAGAATGGGTAGATTTTAATGAAAGTCCTTATTTGAAGAGTTGAACCACGACAGGAACCAAGAGTTCATCTCAGTCACTTTGTCAGCATTGGGGGTTATTTAGATTTGAGGTGAGAGAAAGAGAGGCAAGGAAATGGTAGAAACACTCAAAGAATTTTCAAAATGTTCCTAGAGACACAAATATAAAAAATATTAACTTCTGACACTTTGACAATAATCACTTTACATCCAGGACACTTTCCATCAGGACTGTAATTAGAGTTATTATTGGTGCAAAGGTCATTGCTGAACTTTCCAGGGCACAAAAATGACCCAACACTTTGCTGTCTATTCTGAATATACACCATCTTTTTCATTGTCAAAATCATAGAATCACAGAATCATTAAGGTTGGAATAGACCTTTAATGCAATCAAATCCAACATCTTTGCTGCTACGGGTGATATTTTCTTTTTAAAGCCATCGGAATATTTCATTTTAGATTTACAGTCTCACTTTTTCCCCTGCACTGGAGTCTACCTTAGAATGTGCTCTACACTGTCAAAGCCAAGGTCCCCAAAGCTCGGAAATGTGAAATAAAAGGTTCTTCCTCTCAAATTTAAATAAACTGTTGTAAATCTGAATTTTGCTGCAGCCCTTGTGAGGTGACTCGTCCTTTCCCGGGCTCTGCTCTGGAGCAGCAGAGATCCAAGAGCCTGTTCTGAGTGGCCTTGTGCCTTATTTACTGTAATTATTTCAACATCTGCTCTGAAGACAGAAATTTGTTTATCTCCTCAGAGGCTTTTCTGTGGCACTCAGTACTTCAGGGTTTGAATGCTTTATAAAATATTAATGGCTTTCTGTTCTTTCCCTTCTGTTCTCATCTCCATTTTCCAGAC
>NW_020885008.1:869759-889318 GCF_003945725.1 Corapipo altera | reverse complement strand
TTGCAGACCTTTCTGGGCAAAGAGCAGGGTGGAGCTTTGCTTTCCCACGATGGGTCAGGTTGGGAGGGACCACAGTGGGTCACCTGCTCCAGCAGGGCCATCCCAGAGCACCTGGCACAGGATTGTGTCCAGAGGGGTCTGGAATATCTCCAGGGAGGAGACTCCACCCCCTCTCTGGTCTCTTTTCAGTGCTGGGTCACTGCCCAGCAAAGAAGTTCTTCCTCCTGTCCAGGTGGAGCTTCCTGGGCATCAGTTCCTGCCCGTTCCTGCTGTGCCATTGCTGGGCCCCCCAGCAGAGCCTGGTCCCTCCTCTGCCCCCTCCCTGCAGCCCCTGAGGGACATAAACAGCTTTTGCTGACACTGGGCCCACATTTCCATCCTCAGGCTCTGATTCCTGTGGTGCTGAGGCCTCTTCCCCCTCCAGAGCCAACTGGGACCAAAATGCAAAGCACTGACACTCCTGCACTGACAGTCGATGTCCAGGCAGCCAAACCACCCGGGTTTGGACCCTGCAGCCTGGAAGTCAGAGTGTGTTTATAGACACTGAGGGGCTTAGCTGGTGTATCACAAGTTCCTCCCATAGCTGGGGGTGCTGGAAGAGGTTAATTGTCAAACTCCATTTGGTGCTTGACTCCTTGATCTGACTTTATTGCTATTTATAGCCCATTCAGTGCTTTAGCTCCTGGTTTTATTCTTTCCTCCCTTATGTTTTTCTCCCCACCTTATTCTAAGAAGGTTTTGGTTTTCCTGGCACCCTTTTCATCCCCCCACCACCTTCCACCCTCTCATCCAAATAAGTTTATTTAAAACCCAAACACCACAGAACTGTAAGGGCTCCTACTCAACATCACGAAGTTATTCCAGATGTTTACTTCCCAAAAAATAGCCAGTGAGCTCACGTGGCCATGGAAGGTCAGAGCAAAGGACTGAGTTTGCTGCACGTAGTCCCAAGGCAGGACCTCTGGGTGCTCCAGTCGGGTCTCCCAGGGACCCACCCCGTGGGTGTGGAGCTGGGACAGGGGCTGTGCTGAAATGATGCTGGGAAAGCCAAATGAGCTCCTCCACATCAGTCATTCACCAGCTGAAGCACAGCCTGAAATCAGGGTATCAGGTGGAGGTTGAGCCTTTCCTCTTATTGAGAGATCTCATGTAATTAAGTCTCCATAAAACACAGCCTGGAGTGACTGTGGGATAAGGGGAGATCTGCACCAAGAGTTGGTCTGCAGGGCAGCTCCCTCCTGTTGCTTCCCTCTGGAAGGGACAAGACACATTTTTTGTTGCCTCTTACAAAGCCCAACCAAAAAGAAAAAAAAAAAAACCAAAAGAAAAAAAAAAAAGAAGTGCTAAGAAGTTAAACAGGGACAGCACCAGCCCACCAGCAGCCTCACTATTCCTTGCAACATGTTATTTTCTTGTCTGATTTGTCAGAGAGTTTCCTGCTAAGTGCAGAGACATCAAATTTAATGGTCTGGCTTCTACTTCCTTCCCCAGGGAGAAGGGAGATGTGGTAGGGAAACATCCACCCATGAGATATGATGGAGAAAAGTCCACCCACTGACCCTCGGGGGTATCACCCCACTGTCCTCCACAAAAAATGCCTTAGACATCAAGAAGTACCAACCTCATCCTTATAGAGATGGTGGGAGGGAAAGACCAGACAAAATGTCCTGAAGGTCTCCCCAGAGCAGGATTCCCCCAACACACAGCACATCTTGCCTTGTTCTCATTTCCAAATGGACACCAAAAATTCAATAATCTGAAGTCTGTGCTAACAAGGGAGCCATCAGAGCAAGGTCCAACAACTCACTTGAACAAGTTCATCTGGGCAAATGGATGTCAGGAGTTTGTGTTTCACCCAAACAACCACAGCCAATATTTAACAGGCTCTTTTACCTTGCCTGGTTTTCCTTTCAGAACAGAGCAGCAGCATCCCAGGATGCTCATGTTATCAAGGGGGACAGCAATGTACGAGGAGGTGTATTTTTATATCACAAGTCCTTTGGGACAAGGATTATCCAGTGTAAGTTTAAAACACACCACCAGCATTTCCCCACCAGCACAGGACGGGGTGGGAGGGAATTTGCAAACCGATTAACACATGCATTGGATTGGTGTTGGATTGGTAACATTCTTCAGCAGTATGACAGACTCAGACCCCAGATTTTGCCGCGGGTTCAAGAGAGATTTGATAATTTTGCTATAAATACACATTTTTCCCACTCAAACACCGCCCTCTGCCGCAAGCGAGGATCGATGCTCGGCAGCAGATTCCAGAGCGTTGCCCTTGGCAACGCCGTTGTTGAAGGCGATAAAAATTCTGGTGTCTCTCTCCGGTTTAGAAAACGCCAGAGCATCAAAATGCAAATGATTCAGCCTCCTGCAAAGGGCATCTGAGGTAAAGGGATATGTTTAACTCGGGTGTCTCTGGGAGGAAGGCGGTGAGAGCTGAAGCAGAGCTCCTTGCGACACTCTGTTGTGTTGTCACCTCGCTGCCCTGGAGCAGCGGGTGAGGGAGGGTCCTGCCCACTCCTGCCACACTTGTGGGTTCTGTAATCTCAGAAGGAGGTCAAACTCATACCAAACCGGGATTTTTAATTCCTCTGCAATATATCACCTTTTCCCACAGTGGATCCCACCGTGCTCATTCCCTCTTTTCCCCTCGCTCTTCCTGCTCAGGGAAAGACTCCTTATAATCAGATAAGACTCAGATAATCAGCTGTAATTGCCCCAACTCGGCAGAGGAGAACCAAAGCTGGTCTGATTGTTCTTATTTGCATTTACACCTCAACAGTCCCCTCCAGGCCAAAGCTGCTCGATCTTGGCCCCGAGTAGTTCAGCAGCAGCAAAAATTCTGCAGAGTCGTTTTCCTCCATTTCTTGGAGTGTGGGTTCTACCACTTTAAATACAGAAGTGTTTGCCCTCGGGTCACCAGGGACTACTGAGGAAGAAATACTGAGGAAGAAATACTAAGGAAGAAGAGTTGCCTGAGTCTTGGGCTTCTATTTTTCCCGTTGCAATAGAAACCAAAATTAGAACATTCATTAAATAATCTGTTATTTTTAAAGACCATTTTGTTCTTTTCTCAAAGTGGTGATTTCAGAGGGATCAGACTTGAACCACCTGATTCCTTATTTTTTCATTTTCATGTGGGATTAGTAGTCCTGGATATTGAAGGGTTGCACTGCCATGGGATATAAGGAATTTTGAGCTGGTTCTTGCTGAAACATTCCAGTCCTTCCAGGAAATATCAATAATGATATTTATTATTTCCGTGACCAGGCCGCCTTTCTCTGGTGAGATTGCAAACCTCTGACACGTCCCTGCAGACACTGGTGAGATGAACAGAGATGACAGAGCTGGGAGATGAATTCTCTGAGCAGGAGAACAGGCACAGATTCTCACAGGGGCTGATTTCCTCCTCCCAGCCCAGGGCTCCCAACGAGGTCTGCCCACACTTGGACCACGAGGAAGCATTTTTTATTGGGAACGGCCCTTCCACAACGTGATCAATGGAAGAGCAGCAGTGGATCAGCCTGGAATTCCCTGGGCAGAGCTGGGGTCCCTTGGGTAGCCAATTGAGCTCAGCACAAGGCCCTGGAGATGTGGAAAGTCATGAAACTGGTGCTTTAAAATTCTCTGAGGGGAACTATTCATTTCTGCTCATCTGGTTTGCCTCAAAATGGATTTAGAGTGAAGCACCTGAGCTGTGCTAACATTGGGAATTGTAGAGTTTACAACGGATGAGAGAAATGCAGGGAGAGCTCCACGAAGAGTGGGGGAAGGCACTGGGGTTTTGTAGGAGCAGCAAAACTGCTCTGCCAAAAGGTTTAATGAACCCACTGAGCTGCTGCTGCTGCTGTGCCCTCCCTCAGGAGTCCCAAGTCACGCTGGGTAAAAGCAGAGCCCTCTGGGGTAGGGATTTTGGGCCCCTGTGAGAATCTGTGCCTGTTCTCCTGCTCAGAGAATTCATCTCCCAGCTCTATCATCCCTGTTCATCTCACCAGTGTCTGCAGGGACGTGTCAGAGGTTTGCAATCTCACCAGAGAAAGGTGGCCTGGTCACGGAAATAATAAATATCATTATTGATATTTCCTGGAAGGACTGGAATGTTTCAGCGAGAACCAGCTCAAAATTCCTTATATCCCATGGCAGTGCAACCCTTCAATATCCAGGACTACTAATCCCACATGAAAATGAAAAAATAAGGAATCAGGTGGTTCAAGTCTGATCCCTCTGAAATCACCACTTTGAGAACAGAACGAAATGGTCTTTAAAAATAACAGATTATTTCATGAAAGTTCTAATTTTGGTTTCTATTGCAACGGGAAAAATAGAAGCCCAAGACTCAGGCAACTCTTCTTCCTTAGTATTTCTTCCTCAGTATTTCTTCCTCAGTAGTCCCTGGTGACCCGAGGGCAAATACTTTTGTATTTAAAGTGGTAGAACCCACACTCCAAGAAATGGAGGAAAACGACTGTGCAGAGATAAACTCCACAAAATAAATTGTGATATCAGTTTAATCTTCCCAGCACCCTGGGCAGAGCCTGAGGCTCCAGCCAGGCCCTGCAATCCCAGGGGGTAGGAGGGGTTAGAGGGCAGAGAGAGGAGGAATCCACAAATGCCAATTAATTTGACTTTACAAAAGCCAAGCTGGGGTGCTATTTAAACAGACAGGAGCAGAAAGCAAAGATCAGGACCAAGGACATTGAAAAGTTTCTCTGATTTAATAATAGAGCAATGAAAAGAGAAAACCTTGGGACAAGGCTCAGTGGGGGAAAGGAAATCTCTTTTCAACAGCTATTTTTAGTTCTGTGACATACTGAGAAAGGCTGTTATCACTTCTCCCCTTGACACAAGTTTGGGATGGGGTGAGGGTGCAGGAGACCATGGAATATGCTGAGTTGGATGGAACCCCCAAGGATCATCAGTCCAACCCCTGGCCCTGCACAGACACCCCAACAATCCCACCCTGTCCCTCAGAGCATTGTCCAAACCCTCCTGGAGCTCTGGCAGCCTTGGGGCTGTGCCCACTGTCCTGGGGAGCCTGGGCAGTGCCCAACCAGCCTCTGGGGGAAGAACTTTTCCCTGAGATCCAACCTGAGCCTGCCCTGACACAGCTCCAATGGAATGATCCAGCCAGTCTGAGCAAACAAGCAAAGCCCAACACGACAGCCCCTGCAATGGGGGGATGTTCCTCCCTGCACAGGGGCACAGCAGGGCCAGCAAGGGGACAAATCCAGCTGAAAACATGAGCCAAGGGAGCAAATCAACCCAGAGTCCCAGAATCACTGAGGTTGGAAAAGCCCTCCAAGATCATCAAGTCCAACCTGTGACTAATCCTCACCTTGTCAACCAGAGCAGACACTCCACTGCCAGCTCACATGAACATGGGCACACTCCAGTGACTGCCACGAATTAGAGAATCACAGAATGATTTAGGTTGGAAGGGACCTTAAATCCATCTCCTTCCACCCCCTGCCATGGGCAGGGTCACCTTCCACTAGCCCAGGTTGCTCCAAGCCCTGTCCAACCTGGCCTTGGACACTTCCAGGGATCAGCTCTCACTGAAGAGAACAAAAGTGGCTGAAGCTGCAGAACAGAGGAAATCCCTTCCCTGGGGGAGCCCAACCCTTCCCCAATCCCAACACAAAATTGGGCTGCACTTGTCCCCTTCAGACCAGCACAGGAGCACATCACTTCTCATCACACCACTGACATCACCTGCACAGCCCAACTCATAGAATCACAGAATTGTGGAATCATTATGGTTGGAAAAGACCTCTGAGATCATCGAGTCGAAAAGTTCCTCTGGTGTGAAGCCACCTGCTATGTCCCTAAATTTATCCTGAAACCTGTTTCCTTCAGGACTCTCCTTGGCCTGAGGTACTTCAGCAGTTTTTTGAGGTTCATCTCTGACTTTAAACCTGGTGTATGAAGCATATTGCAAGTTTGTACCTCTGCCTTCAGCACAAATGGTCTTGGACCAGTGGGGAAAGGGAACTCAGGAACTACAAGGCAGAATGAGCCAAAAATTGGGCAAGTTTGTACTAATTTGGCCTTACAACCCCTTTCCAGGAAAGAAGAAGCCAGGATACCTGCTGGACTGGATGCCACCAAAGACACACATCAGCAGATCAGCTGCTGTGGCAGGGAGAGAGAGGATCACACTGGGATGAGGATGGGCCAAGGAGACAAGGGTTTGACCAAAGGGGAGGCTGAAGAATACTCTGACTAACTTAGAAAGGTAAATTAAACTTTTTATATCTCAGCTCTTGTACCAGGCTGGGCCCAGAAGAGAAAGGAGTGGAACAGGAACTGCAGAAAAACACCCTGAGGATTCCCCAGAGTGACCCTGCAGGACAGACCTGCACCCCTGGGGGACATCAGGACACCTGAGGCCATGTGAGCTCATTTTTTAGAGTTTACATCCTTTTTAACCACTCAAGAATTCCTGGTGATGGTTGCTGAGCTAGAATCCTTATTTAAATTGGGGGAGTTTAACTAAGATTAAATCCTTGTTTAAAGACAGGGGGAGAAATCCTGTAGTCCCACAGAGCCAAAATATTTAATGATTGTGGTGTTACTGGAATGAAATAACACAGGGAGTTCCCAAAAATTGGGTTTTAACACTTCCATTAGGGATCTATTTTAACAGCAGCTTTAAAGAGCTTTAGGCAATAAATGCAAAAAAATAAAAGCAAAGAAAGTGTTAATGAATCATTAAGGTCACATCTTAGAATAGTCCTAAGTCAGAAAGTGTAAAAGTTCAAGGCTTGATTAACCTTGTGCTTCACACACAAATAACTCCCCATTTTTTCCATGCAGTGTTTGCATTTGAATTAATATCCAGGGTTAATTATCTGGGCAGAGTTCTCTGCCTTCAGCCCAAATGGTCCTGGACCGGTGAGGAAAGGGAACTCAGAAAACAATAATCATTCATCCAAATTTTTTAATCAAAGTTAAACGAATTTATGAACTGAAATATGAAGAATACAAGGGGCATAAAATTCTAATATTAGACAGGATGAGTATGCCTTCTCTCTATTTACTGTACAGCACACACTGTTCACTGTTTAATTTATGATTAACTTCATTATCTTCATGCACTTAAATGTTTGGAGACTCTATTTAAGGGAACTTCTTAATCAGTACCAAATTATATCAAATGCTCCTTAGAAATGGAACTGAACATCATGCTGAGAATTAAAAACTGTAAAACTAAAATGTAAAGAGAACAAATCATAGAACACTATGGATTACTAGAAGTTTTTAACACTGCATCAGCTGTCAGGTAGTTTTTAATTTTCAGAACAGGAACCAGAGAGGTTTCATTTTTGTTTATATTATTTAGAAACATCCCTCTTTTCTATATTTTTTTTTTAATTTAGAGAGAACCTAATTTTACAAGGTTAAAATCTGAATCAACTTGTTAAAAGAGGCACATTAACGTTTTCTTCCTCCTGGACCCTCATGAACAGTATCTGTACCACGACCTAAATGTACAATTATCCTTTTTTTTCCCTTATTTTGAGGAAAAGAAAGGTTTTATTTGACAAAACAAACATTAGCTGAAAGCTGTGTCTGCTGCACCTCCCCCTGCCCTGCACTTGCCTTGTTTATTCATTGGGGGGAAATATTATTAGAGAAAAAAATGAAAAGTTTGGCTGGTAAAAACCACTTCCCACAGCCCCCGAAACTCCACGACAACCAGAATTATCAGGATGTACCTTCATGGACAGCCCCAGAGCAGGGGAACCGGGGAGACCAACTTTCCAGGAGTCTTCTCCAGCACTGACCCCACGGGATCAAACCGGGCTCCACTTCCCGCTCCGGGAGACGTGTCCCAGCAAAGGACCCTTGGAAGTGCTTCCCAACTTATCCCTGCCCACTGACAATGGCTCCAGGAGCAGCTGAGGGGAGGGGGAAGAGGGAAAGCTTTTTTTCTTGGGGAAGGGTTGTGAAATGCTCTTTCCTCCCGGGGGAGAAGCCAACGCTTGGCTCGTGGAGACACCTGGGGACGGGCAGGACGAGCTCCAAGCTACTCCAGTGCTGGAAAAGCAGCAAAAACCTTGGCTTGGGACACCAAGACCTTCCTCAACACCCCACATGCAGCACAACCTCAAGTCTCCTGGGATGTCCAGCAGCTCCACAGCAAAATACCATGGATTTAAGGGAAGAAACCACTTGCAGGAGCCTTTCCAGCTCCAAGGTTGGCTGATGCCAAGAAGCTGCTGCAAGCACGGTTGTCCGTGCTTGCAGCAGCTTCTTGGAATCAGTCAACCTTCAAAGCTCAAGGGTGGGTGAAGCAGAAGGGGCTGGGGCAGGTGGGGAGCAGCAAAGTGGAAGCAGAGCAGCAAAGTCCTCACCGGTCCCTCGGCGGTGGCAAAGCTGTGGGGTGGAACAGCACCTGCTTTTTGCAGCCCACTGGCCACAAAACAGCCAAAAAAATCAGGTTGATTTTTGTCCTTGGGATGGAGATCTGGGAAGAAAGGCTCCCAAGGGTGTAGGTGTCTCAGTGTGAACACTTTCCGTGGCTGAGGAGGTGACACGAAGCCCCAGATGTTTCCAGGAAGGGCCCTGGGAGTGAGAAGCACCTGCCCCCAGCCCCTGAGAGCCCACGGGAGGCTCTTCCAGCTCCTCTGACTCGAACAGAAACAGCCCCTGGGCCGCCCAGGGCAGGAGGGGTTGGAGCTGCTGGAGCCCCAGCCCAGCTCAGGCTGCAGGTCCTGCAGGGGTAGGCTTGGTGTAATTCAACCCACACACCACCCAGGACCAGGTAAAGAACCATAATAATCAGATTTCTTTCGATTTTTAATAGGATTTTTTTTTTCACTCTGAGCTACAAGTGTTTCCTCTTCCATATCTGACACTTTTCTCCGACTTGTTCCATCATCCCCATTTGTTTTCATTTGAATACAAATCAGTGGGGGGGTAAAAAAAAAAAACCCTAAGCCCTAACACATGACTCTAATATATTTTTCCTGATGTGATAAAATTCCTGATAAAACTTCTCAATGTCTCTGGAAAACTCTCTAAAACAAAGAAATGTTTTGCTAAGATATTCCCCATGAAGTAGTAATTCCAACACACCCTTAGAGTGTTTAAAGCCTGGTTGTGTTTTACCCTGTGGTGCACTATAAGATTATCTTTTCGCTTAACATTAATCTTTAACAGGAATTTATATAGAAACTATCTCACTGTATTCAAGTGTTTAGTCTGGGACAGGGAAAAAAATATTCCCACCAGTCTATCCTGTCTAACATGGAGCCTTTTCACTTGGAATAACCACCCTGTTTTGGGGGATACAGAGACACAGCATATTTGACTGGAATTTTATCTTTGAGTCTCCCTATTTAAATTGGCATTAAAATACCTTGAATTTTGAACAGGCTTTTAAAAAGAAAAAGAAAAAAAAAAGGAAAGAACACCAATAGCTTCTTGAGCCACCAGAGCAGGAAGATTTCAAAATTCTTGTGGTCTGAAACCCGTTCAAAGATGAAATGATTGTGGATTGTTTTACGATCTCAGTCTGCCCTGGAATTCTGTGGTGGCTCTGCAAGTGTTACAGTGACTTCTCCAGACTGAGGGTGAAGAGAACAGCAAAAAATTCCCTATTTGTTTGAAGGAAATGGATGGAGTAACAGCTCAGCCTCCCTCAAACTGCTGGTATGGGATGAAAGAAACTGAGGGGCCTTTCCAAGTAAATCAGGGAATCAGAGAGTGGGTTGGGTTGGGTTGGAAGGGACCTTAAAAAACATCTTGTCTCACTCCCTGCCATGGGCAGGGACACCTCCCACTAGCCCAGGTTGCTCCAAGATCCAAACAACCTGGCCTTGGACACTTCCAGGGATCCAGGGGCAGCCACAGCTTCTCTGGGCAACCTGTGCCAGGGCCTCCCCACCCTCACAGGGAACAATTCCTTCCCAATCTCCCATCTATCCCTGCCCTCTGGCAGTGGGAAGCCATTCCCTGTGTCTGTCCCTCCATCCCTTGTCCCCAGTCCCTCTCCAGCTCTCCTGGAGCCCCTTTAGGCCCTGCAAGGGGCTCTCAGCTCTCCCTGGAGCCTTCTCTTCTCCAGGGGAACCCCCCCAGCTCTCCCAGCCTGGCTCCAGAGCAGAGGGGCTCCAACCCTGGAGCATCTCCGGGGCCTCCTCTGGACTCTCTCCAGCAGCTCCACGTCCTTGTGCTGTTATTCCCAGGGCTGGGGCAGCTCTGCAGGGGGGTCTCACCTGAGCAAATATCCTTTGGTGAAGGAATTGGGCATCACTGCTGGGACATCACTTATGACAGTGACCCAAAGAAACTGCTGCAAAAATTATTAATAATAATAATAACGCAGAAGAGCAGCTGCTGTATTCCGCAGAGACATTGGAATGCTACATACAGGGAGGGAAGACACTCCTGAAACCAGGTGGGATGAGAGTCACCAGGGCAGGGTTGCCTCATGCTCCTGCTCAACAGTGCGGCTGAAATATGGTTTTGTTCTGGGCTGCAACAGGATTTCATTAGTGTGTGTTTGGCTTCTTGCACAACACAAGCTTGGTGTGCTCCAAGGGCTGTGCCAAGGCTTTCAGAAATAGCCTTTTGCTGTGTTTATGGGCTACGTGGAACATTATTAAAGTTTATTGAACTTTAGTCAGGGATAAGATCTAATTAGCAGCGAATAGGGCAAATAATCAAAAGTATTTGTTAAATAGAAAACTGTAACAGAGTGGAAACATTAATGGAGCTGTCAGGAAGGTGTTCTCCCCTGCCCTGACAGATGTTGAGCAAATCCCAGTGTGCAACATCCAGTTGCAGCTGGAGGGATGTGCCCAGCAGTCCCCAGTACAACTGGGCTGTCCTGGGCACCCTGTACTGGCGCAGAGCTTTGCCCTGGGCTGTCCAGGGGATTTGTGGATGGGTGGAGTGAGGATAACCCTGTTCCTCTATCCCATGGAGAGAGGTCTGGTGTGGAGCACGGGCTGCTCTGAGAGCAACAAACTGGTCCCAGGGCTAAAGCCACAGAGCTGCTTCAGGGGAAGAGCTGAGGGGCAGAGGAGGGGCAGGGACTGAGCTCTGCTCTGGGGGGAGCAGGGACAGCACCCAGGGAATGGCTGGAGCTGTGTCAGGGCAGGCTCAGGTTGGATCTCAGCCAAAGGTTCTTCCCCCAGAGGCTGGTTGGGCACTGCCCAGGCTCCCCAGGGCAGTGGGCACAGCCCCAAGGCTGCCAGAGCTCCAGGAGGGTTTGGCTGATCCTCTGGGGCACAGGGGGTGACTCTTGGGGCTGAGGATTGGACTCCATGATCCTTGTGGTCCCTTCCAGCTCAGCACATTCTGGGATCCTGGGATCCTGTGGTAAATGGACACAGGGAAACCAGGCAAATTCAAAGCTGCTGTGAAACCTTTGTCCCCCACCTGCATATTCAGCAGCCCCTGGCCAGGCAGGTGCAGGGACTTTGCTTGTGGCTTTCCTCATTTTTGCTGCAGCACCTCCCCAGGGCCTCCTCGGGCTCAGCCTGCAGTGGTTTCATCACGTGCTGCCTTTAAACTCACGTGTTGCTCAGCAGCACCAGGGACACTCAAAGTGTCTTGCAGAGATTCTGCTCCAAGACTCAGGACGTGGGAAGCACCACACAGACCCCCAGAGCTGCTGCAGCCAGGGCTGTGGGAGCAGAGCAAGGGAATTACAGTCATAAAATCATGGAATATCCTGAGTTCAAAGGGACACACAAGGACCATCCAGTCCAACCCCTGGCCCTGCACAGACACCCCAACAATCCCACCCTGGCCCTCAGAGCGTTGTCCAAACATTCCTGGAGCTCTGGCAGCCTTGGGGCTGTGCCCACTGCCCTGGGCAGCCTGGTCAGTGCCCAACCACCCAAAACCAGTTCTCTTCCCTCTCCTGCACATTCACCAGCCCTGCCCAACTCCAGCCCAGGGATCCACTGTTTTTTCTGGCACACCACGGATGGGGAAATTCCCTGAAGCTCTTTGGTTAAAGTTTTCAGCTCCACACCCCTCTCCAGTTACCAGTGACAACTGCAATAAATCCCGGTGGCATCTCGTCTGTGCTCACATGTCCATCCCCCAAGGTTAGGTGGGAAAACATAGATTTTGGGAAACACTGTAAATTATACCACACAGTGTTCAGTTTTAAGATGCCAACAACTGATTTTATTGATCATTTCTGAAATACTGGTCCAGACCTCACATCCTCCCACCAGTTCAGGTTCCACAGGAATGATCCAAACTGGACTTTCATGGCTAGGCTTCGCAAACAAAGATTTGGGAAGGCTCTATCCACATTTGCTACAGGCACGCTGGTGGCTTATGAGGCCAATACGTGACAGACATATCTGATTGCAAAAGGCACAGCAGAAAGACTCCTTAGATGGTGTATTCTGCAAGACACGGTTCTTTCTGCGTTGCCTTTTTTCCTCGAGAGTGATCCTGTGTGCGTTCTCGAAGGAGACAGCAGCGTTATAGATGCTGTGTCTCCAGGCCTCCTGATTGGAGGCCAGAATAGACCAGTTATGGTGATCAATATGGCCAAGGCTGAGATGTTGTTTCAGGGAGTCCTTGTATCTTTTCTTCGGGGCTCCTCTCTTGCGGCAGCCGGTGGCAAGTTCACCACAGAGCAGGATCTTAGGGAGGGGGTGGTTGGTCCTTCGTCCTGGAGATGTGCCCTGCCCATCGCAGCTGTGTTCTCAGCAACATGGCCTCAATACTTGTGACAGCTGCTTGCTCAAGAACAGATGTATTGGTCACATAATCTGACCAGTGGATGTTTAGGATTGTGCGGAGACAGCGTTGATGGAAGTGTTCGAGGAGACGCAGGTGGTGGCTGTAGATGACCCATGATTCAGATCCATACAAGAGAGCAGACAGCACTATGGCTCTGTAAACACTGATCTTGGTGTTTTTCTTCAAGTGTTTATTATGCCATACTCTTTTGTGGAGTTTTCCAAAAGCACTCTATGCCTTTGCTAACCTGTTGTCTATCTCTCCGTTGACCTTACCATCTGAGGAGATGAGGCTCCCTGGGTAATTAAACTGCTGGACTGATTTGAGCTCTGATTGGCCAATAGTGATGTGGGGATGATGGGGGACTTCCTGAGGTGCAGGTTGATGGAGGACCTCTGTCTTCTTTAAGCTGACGTCCAGCCCAAAGAGCTCAGCAGCATCTGCAAAGCAGGATGTTAAACGCTGCAGGGCTGCTTCTGTGTGGGCAACAAGGGCGGCGTCATCAGCATAAAGCAGCTCCCGGACAAGATGGTTTAAGGTCTTGGTGTGGGCCTTCAGTCACCTTAGATTGAATAGACTTCCATCAGTACGGTATCGAATGTAGATACCGTCCTGATCATCAGGGTCTGCTGTGGCCCTTTGGAACATCCTGCTAAAGAAGATGGTGAATAGAGTTGGAGCAAGAACTCAGCCTTGTTTCACACCATTCTTAATTAAAAAGGGCTCAGAAAGTGTGTTGCCATATCTGACTTGGCCGTGCTGATCCTCATGGAGTGAGATGATCATTTTAAGGAACTTGGGGGGACAACCTAAACGTTCCAAAATCTGCCACAGACCTTTTCTTTAGTCATCCTGGACTTTAGTTATCCTGAAACTCTACAAAGGGCTAGAACTCTGTGCTCCAGCTTCATCTTCACCTTCCTTCTCTTGCATGGTTCAGGAAAGAGGTTCATCTCTGCAGCCAAATCTGTCCTCACCACTCACTCATGATCCCAAAATCTCAGGGACTGCCCCCCACGTAACAAACCTCGTGGTCTTTATTCCCTGTGGGAGAAAGGAGGGATAACACAGGTGCTGGCTTTGGCTGGGGGGAAGTTAATTTTCTTCCCAGTGCCTGGTGCAGGGCTGGCTTTGGGATTTGTGCTGAATACGGGGTTAAGAATTTGGAGATGTTTTTGTTATTTCTGAGCTTGCAGAGAGCCAAGGCCTTTCCTGCTTTTCCTGGGGAGGGGACACAGATGGGACAGGTGACCCCAACTGCCCCAAGGGATGTTCCAGCCCATGAGACATCGTGCTCAGTGTATAAAGAGGATGGGAGAAGATGGAAGGGGGCAGTGATGGTGTTTGTGTTCCCAGGTCACCATCAATGAGTGACAGGACCCTGCTCTCCTGGAGGAGCTGAGCACCTGCCCAACCCTAGGAAGGAGGAAATGAATTCCTTGTTTAGCTTTGCTTGTGTGCGTGGCTTTGGCTTTCCTTATTACGGTGTCTTTGTTTCAACCCACGAGTTTTCCCACCTTTACCCTTCCAATCCTCTCCCTGATCCTGCAGGTTGGGGGGTGAGTGAGGGGTTGTGAGGGGCTTGGGAGCTGGATGGGGTGAGACCACACACCCAGCCATGTGGGATTGAGGATGGAACAGGATGGAACTTCCCATGACACCCATCCATCTGGGATTGAGGATGGAACTTCCCCTGACCCCCAGCCATGTGGAACTGAGGATGGAATTTACCACCACACCCATCCACATGGGACTGAGGATGGAACTTCCCCACCCAGCCATGTGGGATTGAGGATGGAATACGACACCCATCCATGTGGGATTGAGGATGGAATTTACCAGGACACCCATCCATCTGGGACTGAGGATGGATGGAACTTCCCGTGACCCCCAGCCATGTGGGACTGAGGATGGAATTTACCACAACACCCATCCATCTGGGATTGAGGATGGAACTTCCCACCACACCAAACCATGTGGGATTGAGGATGGAATAGGATGGAACTTCCCACGACACCCATCTATCTGGGATTGAGGATGGAACTTCCCACCACACCCATCCATGTGGGATTGAGGATGGAACTCACCAAAACATCCATCCATCTGGGACTGAGGATGGATGGAACTTCCCATGACCCCCAGCCACGTGGAATTGAGGATGGAGTTTCCCACCACATCCATCCATCTGGGATTGAGGATGGAACTTCCCGCCACACCCATCCACGTGGGACTGAGGATGGAATTTCCCCACCCAGCAGGATCTCTGCCATAAAGCTGCCCCAGTGCCCGTGGGCAGCTCTGCCCACAGTAAATCCTGGCCATGGAGGTGCCAGCTGGGCTGGCATTCCCCAGCCACGGCCACTCCTGTGCCCCACGTGCCCCTCGGGCAGCTCTGTGCTTCCTGCAGCTGGGACGTGGGAACACATAATCCTCACATTAAGAAAGCTGGATATTGTTCCACTGAAATCCTGCAATCTCAGGCCACAAGTCGTGGCATTGGACAATCCCTGGGTGGAGACCACAGCACCAGGATTTCACCTGCAACCTCTCCCTCTGCCTTTTCACCTGCTGGCTTTCATTCACCACTGGTAATCCCAGGCTGGAGTTCTGTGCAGAGCCTCTGGAATGGTGGAAGGCATCATTTCCCTCAGGAAATGCCACATTTACACTGGCACTGCTGAATGGAAATATTTTTTCCCACTGTGTAGAATGAAAATAATTTCCTTTTTTTTCCAAGGCAACTTTCCTGGCTTTCCCTGGGTGAGCAAGTCTCACACAACCAGGAGCCTGAGCATTTGGCATCTCATCCTAATTCTAATCTAATCCTTCCCTGGGAGGGTGGGGAGGCCCTGGCACAGGTTGCCCAGAGAAACTGTGGCTGCCCCATCCCTGGAAGTGTCCAAGGCCAGGTTGGAGCAACCTGGAATAGTGGAAGGTGGGACTGGATGAGCTTTAAGATCCCTTCCAACCCAACCCAATCCAACCAGGAATTCCATGATTTTAGTTTAGGCTGAAGTGTTCCAGGAGACAAAACACACCTTCATAACACTTGTGCTCCTGTATAATAGTCACACTGTCCAAATACAAGATGTGTATTAGAAATGTAGATTTTCTTATGCATTTGGCTTTTTGGAAGAAGAAATAGTAGCAAAAATGTTGTGGTAATATTTTATTATGTGAAGTTATGCTTTTATTTCACTTACATGTGTGTGAACAACACAGGGACAAAACACCTTTGCTCCTGAAGTGTCACTGTCAAAGCCATGGTGTTGGAATTTTGTATTTAATTAGTACTTTAACCTCCAGCAGATCACATATGCTGGGCAATGATGTCATCTGAGTCATTAATCTGTTTGCTGCTAATCCAGGGTGGTAACGAGAAGTCACCTCAAACAAGATTAAAAAAATTAAAACAAAATATCTTTCTAATTTCAGGGAAATTCCATTTTCCTCCATGAGAAAGATTTACCAAAAACCAGATTTTGGGTCATGTCACAGGGCCAGTTTTGAGCCCTGTGAGCCCCCGACCCCCTTCCCTACTCTGAACCTTTAAGATGATGGAAGGGAGATTTCAGGCTGAAGAGGAACCTTAACCTGTGCAAACACACAGAGCCCAGAAAATCACTTTGTGCATTAATCACATTAGAGTTAATTGGGAGGGCAGCTCCAAATTCTCCTGCAGTTCCACCAAGGGTGTGAGGCAAAGTTTTACTGCTGGACTGAGATTTCTGCACTGTGCAGGGATGGAAAGGCCCTTAATTGTCTCTGCTAATGGCTTTCAGGATGATGAGTGGCTCTCACTTGCTTTTCCAGCAGGAAGACGTCTGTGATTGGGAGACTTATTAATTTCACTTAAAGTGCCAAGGCTGACATCCTACAACTGTGGGCTCTTAAAACCTCCCTCTTAATTGTTATAAAGCAGCTTTAAGAGCACTTTAGGATGTCTCTATTTACAAGTTTAAAAAAAAAAAAAAGCAGCAACCCTATAGCATCTTAAATCTCCTGGCAGGATTCCCATTCTTTTGGGTATTTACTGGAGACCAGGTTATTTCCTCCTGGATGAAAATCCATGTACAGTCAAGAGAATATTCCCTGAAGTCCCAGCAGGAATGAGTCCTAAATCCAATTTTGAACAATATAAATCAGTGCCTTTGTTTCTGTGATTCCATATGATGAAGAGAATGAGGTGTTTGTTGCTCAGCTAAGAAGCAGCAGGGCTGTAACTTAGATATTAATGGGTTACATGATATTTATTTAATCTCTTTTATTTTGAAAACTGCCATTTTTTTTTTCTTGGATTGTGAGAGCCAAAGTGGAGCCTCTTCTGTTTTCAGGTGATTTAAATATTTGAGCATTTCCTGCATTTCCCTCCTGAGGAATCCACCTCAACATCTCCAAAGGTGGTTTTTGAGGCAGCAGGAAACTCAAAGCTGTTGGAGTGGGGATAAAACAGGAACCTGACCTGGTGTCTCCCTCCCTGCTCCTCCTCAAGGGCCTTCCCAAATCTCAGCCCTTCACTTCCATGGGCTTTGTTCTGCTCAAAACACACCAGCAGCTCAGCAGGGGAAGGGGGGCAGGACCTCCCGATGCCCACCTTCCCCAGCAGCTCCCTGGATCTTTGTCCTCTCAGTGCTTTTCATCCTTAAAATATTAGTGGGCTGCCAACAGAAAAAAAAAAATTGATAAAGCCTCTAAAAAGGAGTTAAAGGCAGTTTCCCAGCCCATCAAGGTTCTAAAAGCCCTCTGAGACCACCAAGTCACCCTGTTGGCACTGCCGAGGTCACCACTGAGCCACGTCCCCAGGGGCCACATCTGCATGATTTATGGATACTTCCAGGGATGGTGCCTCCACCCCTGCCCTGGGCAGCCCCTTCCAGGGCTGGATGACCCTTCCCATGAAGAAATCTTCCTGATGTCCAACCTGACCCTCCCCTGGCACAGCTGGAGGCCGTTCCCTCTCCTCCTGTCCCTTGTTCCCTGGGAGCAGAGCCCGAACCCCCCTGACTCCCCCCTCCTGTCAGGGGGTTGCAGAGCCAGAAGGTCCCCCCTGAGCCTCCTTTTCTCCAGGCTGAGCCCCCCCAGCTCCCTCAGCTGCTCCTGCTGCTCCAGCCCCTTCATCTTCCTTTCTCATATTTGCAGTTTCGTCCATCAAAGATCCAGTTTGATGCAAATCCCTGGTCTCTGCTTTTGGGATCCACTGCAGCTCCCAGGAGCTTTATTTAACCCATTATTATTGGATGGACTGTGCCATTCCCCCCTCACCCACCAGCCAGGAAGAACAGGGATCAAACCCAAAATGCCCAACAAACAACCTTCCATGACCTTAAAAACTTCCCAGTCCCAAAACTTGTTAACAAAGTGAGGAGAGGGTGTGAGCCCCAAGTTTTTGGGGAGAAACTTGTTCAAACGTGGATCAAAGGGGACATTTTTTGTGCTGCAAAATTGATTTGTGGAAGCAGCACATTTGCAAGGAGTTGCAAATGTTGTGCTGTTGAAAAATGGCCCCATTCCCTGAAGCCTCGCTATTATTTTAAAGCGTAAATAAAAATAGCAGCGTTTTCCTTACACTGGAGAGCTCTAAAACTTCGGCTGGGAAGGATGAAATCCTGCTCTGCAGCTCTAAAATTAAGATTCACAGGTCTCTTTCCAACCTCCGAGCCGTTCTGTGACATAAAATGTGAAACTAAGCGTTTGTTTTTCATTTAAAAGGCCTCATTAAGACCAAAGCCGAGCTTCTTCAGCCCCCTAACAGCTCTAATATGTCAAACCTAATAGAACCTCCCCACCGTGGGGTGCCTTTGGAGGACACGGAGACATCAAAAGGATCCTGCTGCTTTGCAAGCCCGACATCCTTCTTTCTCCCCGAATCATCATTCCAGGGCAGCAGTTCAGCAGAGGACTTAAGCCTGGGCTTGCAACCATTTATCTGCTGCAGAGACACTTAAACACGTGCTAATGGCCCGCTGAAGCTGCAGCATTTAAATCCACCCATAAAATTAAGCCCTTCCTGGGTTCATTGCTGGGCTGAGCTGCAGGATCAGCTTCCCCATCCACTCTCCTTAATTAAGAGTTACTCTTCCTTTCAATAGATGCTGCATCAGGCTCTGACAGGCTGGGCTTGACTTTGATTTCGTGGCTATTTGGTTGTTTAACAGCGCCGTGGAGATCTCTGATGGCTCTGTGAAACATCCTGTTCCTATAGATGCAGCACATCACATATTGAATAAAACTTACACCCACCCTGGGACAATTTATTAAGGATGGGGCTGGTGGCACCCTCGTGGCTGGAATTATTCAGAGACCCTGATTGTAAACCTCTGCCTGTTGTAACTTTACCAAAACGTGGCTCTTCTGTCTCAAATTTCAAAGGGTGTTTTCATTAGGAGGTGGAATTTGATTTATTTAATAAATTAAAAAATTTTATAAATTATTAGCAAGAGGATGAGGGGCTGTTCAGCCTCCAGAGCAGACCCTGAGAGGGGACCTCCCCAGGGTGTGTCAGGGGCTGCAGGGAGGGGGCAGAGGAGGGACCAGGCTCTGCTGGGGGGCCCAGCAATGGCACAGCAGGAACGGGCAGGAACTGATGCCCAGGAAGCTCCACCTGGACAGGAGGAAGAACTTCTTTGCTGGGCAGTGACCCAGCACTGAACAGAGACCAGAGAGGGGCTGGAGTCTCCTCCCTGGGGACATTCCAGACCCCTCTGGACACAATCCTGTGCCAGGTGCTCTGGGATGGCCCTGCTGGAGCAGGTGACCCACTGTGGTCCCTCCCAACCTGACCCATCCTGGGAAAGCAAAGCTCCACCCTGCTCTTTGCCCAGAAAGGTCTGCAA